>NC_037674.1:56714503-57006857 GCF_003255815.1 Theropithecus gelada
TTTTTTTTTTTTTTTTTTTTTTTTTTTTTCTGTGACAGGGTCTCACTCTGTTGCACAGGCTGGAGTACAGTGGCACAATCTTGGCTCATTGCAACCTCCACCTCCCAAGTTCAAGAGATTCTTGTGCCTCAGTCTCCCAAGCAGCTAAGATTACAGGCATGTGACATCACACCTCAGCTAATTTTTGTATTTTTGGTAGAGATGGGGTTTCACCATGTTAGCCAGGCTGGTCTCGAACTCCTGGCCTCAAGTGATCTGCCCATCTCGGCCTCCCAAAGTTTTGGGATTAAAGGCATGAGCCATCACAACCAGCTGATTAATGCGTGTTTGTAGATTGATTGAAGGTGAGGAAATCAATCAAAAGACAATGCTGGATTTGCCCATTGAAGGTACTACTGCATGCATCTCCCTGGCCTGCACATATCGGTGATGTATCACAAAAAACACAGGAACAAGCGGGTCCTTAATTTCCAAATTCAACTTAATTTGTAAGTCTTAATTTCCAAATGTAACTTTGATTTTGTTGGATTTTTTTTTTTTTTTTTGAAATAGACTCTTGCTCTGTCACCCAGGTTGGAGTGCAGTAGCACGATCTCAGTTCACTGCAGCCTCTGCCGTCCGGGTTCAAGTGATTCTCCTGCCTCAGCCTCCCGAGTAGCTGGAATTACAGGTGCCTGCCACCACTTCCGGCTAAATTTTGTATTTTTAGTAGAGGTAGAGTTTCACCATGTTGGGCAGGCTGGTCTTGAACTCCGGACCTCAGGTGATCCGCCCATCTTGGCCTCCCAAAGTGCCGGGATTATAGGCATGAGCCACCATGCCCAGTGGGAAGAGTATTTTGTAATTTATAAATAAACTGCATTTACACTGTACTGAAGCCTTATTTTTAAAAAATTATTTTGAAATAATTATAGATTTATAGGAGGTTGCAAGGAAATGTACAGAGAAGTTCCATTCATCCTTCTCTCTCCTTCACCTCCTTTACAACACCTTACACAGCCAAAAAATTTACATTGGTGTAGTCAAAGAAATCAAAGAAGCCAAGAAATTGCACCTTAGCCTGGGCGACAGAGAGACACCAGAGAGACACTCTATCTAAAAAAAAAAAAAAAAAAAAAAAAAAGCACTCTTCCAACTTCCTCTTTCTTTCCTTTGTATCCTCTGGCCATGGTGATGTGAACTTACTTTCAGCCAAAAGGAAACCATAATTTTGTTCACAGACATGTATTGTGGAAGTAGCATCAACAATGTCAAATGACAAGATGACACAGCTGAAAAGTAATTTCCAGTCTGAAAGTGTCCTTTGGCTTTGGAGCTAATGTGTCACTGGGAACCCGACAAGTACAAGTCCAGTGGAAAGGCAGAGGCAGGAGCCGGGGCCCTTTATGCGAGGGCTAGTCTCCTGAAGGTTATTCCAATGAGGACCCAGACATCATGAAGCAGTTATGACCTTGACTGCTGCCCTAGATCACAAGGTGATGCCTAGGTTTTAGAAACAGGCTTCATGGGCAGAACAAGAAAGAAGTTGACCTGATGACGCAGAAACCGAGCTGAGCCTGCAGGTGGAGGTAAAGAGGTCACAGCAGTGAGCAGACAGCTGGCAGTCTGGTAGCTGGGCAGGCTCACTTGGCCACTTTTTTTTAGAGACAGCATCTCTCTGTCACCCAGGCTGGATTGCAGTGGTGCAAGCATAGCTTACTGCAGCCTCATGCTCCTGGACTCAAGCAATCCTCCCGCCTCAGCTTCCTGGGTAGCTGGGACTACAGGTGTGCACCACCAGGCCCGGTTAATTCTTTTATCTTTTTGTAAAGATGGAGCCCAACTTTGTTGCCCAGACTGGTCTCCTACTCCTGGCTTCAAGCAGTCCTTCCACCTCATCTTCCTAAAGTGCTGGGATTACAAGCATGAGCTGCTAAGGTAGGCCTTCCACTTCTTAATGTGTAAGCAGTTGTTCAGGGTGTTCAAGGATTACCGCACACATCTGAAGACTCCAGACCCGGCGCGGTGGCTCATGCCTGTAATCCCAGCACTTTGGGAAGCCGAGGCGGGCAGATCACTTGACATCAGGAGTTCGAGACCAGCCTGGCTAACATAACAAAACCCTGTCTCTACTAAAAAAAAAAAAAAAAAATTAACCAGGCTTGGTGGCACACACCTGTTATCCCAGCTACTTGGGAGACTGTGGCATGAAAATCGCTTGAACTCAGCAGGCAGAGGTTGTAGTGAGCCGAGATCGAGCCACTGCACCCCAGCCTGGGCAACAGAGCAAGACTCTATCTAAAAAAAAAAAAACAACAACACCTAAATAAATAAATAAATAAAGGCCTCTGATTTAGGTGCTCACCCAAGCTGGGCTTAGCCTTGAAGAATGAGGCTGCGGCATTGTACAACTGTCCTAAGAATAAAAAATGAGACCTGCGTGTGCTGTTCTTCCTCCACTAAGTGGTCATTATTGATCTCAGCAATGCAGCATTCATTGGTCCCATGAGGCCATTGCAAGTTTCTGACCTTCATTTAGTACTAGAGTGGATTATAAGCCACTCAGGCCTACATGTATACCCACTGACCCATTCACCCTGACCTGAGAATTTATGATAGAAAAATTACTCAATAGAGGGAAAAGCAAAATGCACAAAATTCCTCATTTCCACTTAATTATGTGATATGGTAATGCTTCAAAATTAAACTATAGATATTCCGTTCTCATTATTCCATCCTTCCCTGCCCACCCTCTATTCAGGCAGCAGGAATAGCCTCCATATACGGTGCTGCTAGGGGACAGGGGAAAGAACCTCCAGCAAGCTTGTCCAACCTGAATGCATGTGGCCCAGGACAGCTTCGAATGTGGCCCAACACAAATTTACAAACATTCTTAAAACATTATGTGGGATTTTTTCAATTCTTTTTTAGCTCATTAGCTATCGTTAGTGTTATGTGTTTTATGTATGGCCCAAAACAATTCTTCCAATGTGGCCCAGGGAAACCAAAAGATTGGACACCCCGGGCCTAAAACAAACAAGTTGATTATTAATAAAATGTTACATGAATTACTTAAAAAATGTAGAGAAACAAGAAGCTATTTTGCAAAATCCAGCCTTTATTGAAAGTTAAAAAGGATTTTCAGCCATGTGTGGTGGCTCCCACCTGTAATCCTAGCACTTTGGGAGGCCGAGGCGGGTGGATCACCTGAAATCAGGAGTTCGTGACCAGCCTGGCCAATGTGGTGAAACCCCATCTCTACTAGAAATACAAAAATTAGCTGGGCATGGTGGCGGGTACCTACCTGTAACCCCAGCTACTGGGGAAGCTGTGGCAGGAGAATCACTTGAACCTGGGAGGCGGAGGTTGCAGTGAGCCGAGATTGTGCCACTGCACTCCAGCCTGTGTGACAAAGCAAGACTCCATCTCAAAAAAAAAAAAAAAAAAAAAAAAAAAAATAATTTTGTAGGCATTCTAGGATCTGAACTTCAAAACTAAAAAGCCAAGCTAGGAGGACTGAGTGGAGGTTTTACTCCCCACTGAGTAAAAAAGACTTCCCCGTGACCTCATGGTGAGCTTCCATCCAAAAAGGCAGCGAGACTTTGACTGCAGACAGGAAGACATTCAGAATAGGCCGGGGTGGAAGATGGATGCTCATAGATGCTGCGGCCATCTCACGAAATGCTAGCCCTGGGTACAGTGGCAGATATAGTCCCAAAATATGTGTGGGTGTTGCAGGCCAGTCAGGCTGTGTCTCCTTTTCTCAAGCACAGCAAAGCAATTCAGCCCCCAGGCAGAAGGTCAACCAGGTCAGGTTGGGGCTGAGGAGGCAGCAAGAGTCCCCCAGCACCCAAGGAGATGCAGAAATGCTGACACAGCTGGAGGCTGGAAAAGGTGTGAGGTCACAGCAAGGATGACCCAGGGAACATGGGCCCTTGTGACCAAAGATGGGGACCATAGACATCAGTGCCAAGAGCAGCTCCCAGTGTCCAATTCCATGCATGTCAAGCCTCAGCACCACAGGTGCTGGTGAGGACAGGAGACAGTACAAGTGAGAGGAGATAACCCCTAGGGCCCCTGGAAATTAGAGCTCCTTGGGAAAGATGGAAAGCGGAAGCTCAATGAGGAGAGTCTCACATGTGGCTCTTGACCCAAAAGATGCTATCATAACTTTTAAAGGAGAATTGAGTGAAAGAATAAGAGTTTTCTACCCTCCGTGGAACTAAGTGGAGTTCAGTCTCAGAATAGTCACACACCAAAGAGGTGCAGCTATAAATTGTTTTTGTTCTTTTTTTTTTTAAAGACAGAGTCTCGCTCCGTTGCTAGGCTGGAGTGCAGTGGAACAATCTCAGCTCGCAGCAACCTCCACCTCCTGGGTTCAAGCGATTCTTTTGCCTCAGCCTCTTGAGTAGCTGGGACTACAGGTGCACGCCACCAAGCCCAGCTAATTTTTGTATTTTTAGTAGAGACGGGTTTTCACCATGTTGGCCAGGATGGTCTCGATCTCTTGACCTCATGATCTGCCCACCTTGGCCTCCCAAAGTGCTGGAATTACAGGTGTGAGAGGCTGTAAATTCTTAACGGGCTGCAATGAGAAACCAGGAGCTGTTTGGCAGCTGTTAAAAGGTATCAATATGACAAAGATGGAGCAATGTGCCTCAATGCGTGAGGATAGGCGAGGTGAGCCGAGGAGTGACACCTGGTTTCTGGGATTTTCTTAGAAGAGTTATCCTAGGCTCAGGGAATGTCTCTAGGTAAAAGGGTGAGGACGTTTTAAACCGACTGTTGTCATTCATTCTTGCCAAGCTGCCCACAGTGAACTGACTACTGGATACTCCCTCAGAATCTGTTGTCCAGCCTTTGGGAAAATCTCATGGTCACGTATTTGACCGCCAAGCCAAAGCAAAGGATGCAGGCCCTTGGAGCCCAGGGAGCCGTGCCCAGTTAGAGGTGCCTTTTCCAGGATGTCAGGAAGGTGAGCCAGGACTTACATGCCTGCTTCTCCTCCTATCTCTCCGCATCGCCAGGACCACATTCAGATTCATAGTGTGGGCAGTGGGTGGAGGGCTGCCAGGAAACATGGTGCAAGTGCACGCTTCACAACACCTCATGCCAGAGGCTGACAGAAAAGGGCATCCCTCCTGAGGGGGGTGAGTGAGGGGTGGGGGTGAGAGACAACGAGAGAGAGAGAAACAGAGAGGGAGAGTGTGTGAGAGACAGAGTGTGTGTGTGTCTGAGAGACAGAAAGAGTGTGAGAGAATGTGTGTGTGCATTCGTTGGGGGAGAGAGTGTGTGAATGTATCTGTGTGTGTGTGTGAATGTGTGTGTGAGGAACTGTGTGTGTACGTGGGGGGGAGAGAGAGTGTGTGAATGGTTATGGGAGTATGAGTGTGTGAATGTGTATCAGTGTGTCTGTGTGTGTGTGAGAGCATGTGTGAGTGTGTGGGGGGAGTGTGTGCGTGAGTGTGTGTGAATATGTGAAGGGAGAGTGCGAGTGTGTATGTGTGAGTGTGTGGGAGTGTGTGTAAATGTGTGAGGGAGAGTGTGCGTGAGTGTGTATGTGGGAGTGTGTGTGAATGTGTGAGGAACAGTGTGTGAGTGCGTGTGTGAGCATGCGTGAGTATGTGAGTGTGTGTGGGAGTGTCTGTGTGAGTATGTGGGAATGTGTGAGGGAGTGTGTGTGTGTGTGTGTGTATAAGTGTGTGAGCGTGTGTGAGTGTGTGAGGGAGAGATAGTGTGTGAGAGGGTGTGCATGTGCACGGCAGCGGGCTCTGGGTTTGGGAAGCAGAGGTTCTTCTCCTCTGGCTTCTGCACTGGCCCCCTCTCCTCCAAACACAGCCCCGGCAAATGAGCGGCTCCGCATCTACCCGAGCCTGCTTGCCTGGTGGGAAGGAAAGAACAGGAGCATCCTTTTGCTGTATTTCACGCACATTGTGCTTGCAGCTCGGCCCTGTGGGTCCTGGATGTACCACAGGGACAGCAGCACCTCGCCATGGGTCCCCAGTGCTCTCACCCAAGCCCTCGCCCTTCCTCTTCACTAGCCAAGCCTTCCAGGGACTTTGGATTGTCTCCAGAGTTCCAACATTCAAATATTTTCACTCATTGTTCAGTTTGGCCTCAGCCTGTGTTTCCAGCCTCATAACTCCTTCTCCAATGTCATGTTTCCAATCAAATCTGACTGCTTATTGCTATCTTAGTCTGTTCAGGCTGTCACAACAAAATGCCACAGGCTGGGTGGCTTAAACAACAGACACTTATTTCCTCACAGTTCTGGAGGCTGGAAGTCCTGGATCAAGGTGCCCGCCTGGCTGGTTAGTGTGGAGCCTCTTGTCCGGGCTTGGGGCCAGCCTATGTTGTACTGTGTCCTCACACGGCCTTTCTTCTGTGCACGCACAGGGAGAGATCCATCTCTGCTGTCTCTTCCTTTTTTTACGAGGACACTTATCCTACCAGATCAGAGCCCCGCCCTTACCACCTCATTTCCCTCCATTATCTCCCTAAAGGCTTTCTCTCCAGTGTAGTCACATGGGTATTAGGGCTTCAGCCTGTGAATATGAGACTCACAATTCAGTCCATGGCACTGTTTCAACACATTTTTCTTTCCCTGCCTCTGCTCACCCCAGGCCTCCATCTGGGCCACTCCCTCTCCCCCGATCCCCACCCTCTAGCAGCAGAAATCCACCCGATTCGCATCAGTTCCCTGACACTCCTGCCCGAGGGGCTGTCTCCCTTTATTTACCGTCCATCGCACTTGGAACCTCTACGGATGTGTGTTTTCTGCCTTGAGTACTGGGACTGGTGGATTTACATTTTCTCCCTTCTGAGACCGGGAGCTACCTGGAGGAAAAATGCATGCTTTGCTACATTTTTAGCCATCCCAGCGTCTGACATTCGTTGCTCAATAAATAGTTGCTGACTTTAATTTTAAAAATATGGAGCCACGCTATCACTGAGAACATTTATTCAAAAGAATGAATATATCATCCATTCCATTAGCCATTCCTTAAATAAGTCTTTCCAAGATGCTGTGTTGGAATATGTCTCTGACCCACTGTCTTAGTTTCCTGTGTCTATTGTAAGAAATTGCCACAAACAGAATGGCTTAAAACAGCACACACTTATTATCTGACAGTTCTAGAGGTCAGAAGTTTAAAACCAGTCTCACTGGGCTAACATCAAGATATCGGCAAGGCTAGTTCCTTCTGGAGACTCTGAAGGGAGAATCTGTTGCTTTCCTTTCTCAGCTTCTACAGGGCTACATTCCTTGGCTTGTGACCTCACCTTGAATAATTGCAACCTCTCACTTCCACTGTCTCATCTTCTACTCACTACAATCCTCCTGCCTTCCCCTTATAAGGATTTTTGTGGTTCCTCTGGGTTCACCCAGATAATCCAGGATAATATCTCATCTCAAGATCTTTAACTAAATCACATCTACCAAGTCTCTTTTGCTGTGTAAGGTAACATATCCACAGATTCCTGGGATTAGGATGTGGACATCTTTGGGGGGCATTGTTGAGTTTACTACACCTAACAGGAAACCATGCCTTTTTCAGTTGAAAGTGCTGTGATTATCAGAAAATCAGTTACATTATAGTAGGGTTTGTCCTCAGGTTTGCCATACAATAGGCTGAGTAGGAGTGAATAAAAGTCCCAGACAGAGGTAGGAACCTTGAACTTGAGCCCCCAGTGTGTTGTCTACTCTACATTTTTGAACTCTAGTGTTTCCAAGTATAAAATACGGCAACAAACTACTGCTGTAAAGACGTAGGGAGTCAATGCTTGTGGAAGACACTGCATATACCTGAGAATCTGCTTCCTGTCATTCGGAAACCCTCTCCTTTCCTTCAACCTTGGTGTTTAAAACATATCCTCCTCTCTTTTACCTACAACACCTACAAGTGTTGAATTTGATCGAGATTAAGTAGGCTTCCTAATGGAAGCAATTTTTCCTCCCCTGGCAGACTTAAATGAGGGCCCCTTGAATTCAAAATGCAAATGGCTCACATTTGAACTTTGCATGCAGCACAACTCAAGCATGCCTGGCTTCCCTTTCATTGTCATGATTGGTAGAAACTCCTGTTACACATACATACACACACGCACACACACGCCTTTACTACTAGCTCCATTCCAGGGCATTTGAAGCCTGCCTATAGAACTTCCTACTAATCAGCAAACATTAAGTGACCCCCAGTGAGGACAAGATCCCAGACAGACCACAAAGGCTGCTGAGGGAGAAGAGAAGTGGCACTCGCCAACCTGGTACCCCACCATTCTCTCGGCAGCCTCTAAGCGCCAATCCTGTCCCTTCTAGCTCATCCTCCACATTGTGGCACACAAAGTATCTACTTAAAAATGGAAGTCGGATTGACCCGTATCTCATAAAACCCTTTGTGACTCCTTTGTACAAGAGTCTATGCTCTTCTGAATGACATTCCTTTAAGGCCCTACCCATCTCTCCAGCTTCATTGCCAGTTACTCCCTTTTTCACTCCCCAGACTTCACTCAGCTATTCCTGCAGGCACCACAGTGTCTCTGGCCTTCATGCGTCTGAACATGCAGCAACTCTGCTTCTGATGCCCAGAAAACTCAGTCGAGACATGACCCCTCCAGGAAGCCTTCAACAACACCCAAACTGGGTGAGACATTTCTCCTCCATACATGGTGTCATTGCCACTTTGCACTGAAACAGCCGTTGAATATTTGTCACTGGAGAATCCCCTTAAGGGCAGTGTGGTGTCCAATTCATCTCTGTATCTCCACAGTCTCATTCAGTGCTTAGCACTCTGTAGGAGAACTGGATTTAAATGAATTCAAGCAATTTGCATTCCTGCCAAAGTTAAGCTGATGTTAACATCAGCTTGTCTGGACAGCAGCTGATAGATCCTATGGTTGATAAAAATCTCCCTGGCCAGCAGCTAAACTGTTAAGCCAGCAAGCTCAGAACTTCAGAAACTACCAGAAAGGGGAAATGTGATGGAAGCTGGTATTCGTCACTCACCACCGACATTTGTTGTCCAGCCAAACGCGTTTCTTAATTAATGGTGTTGTAAAATATTCAAGGGGGAAAAAAAAAACAAATTAATGTGATGTTCTCTGATTCCCAAATCCCTGCCAACCATCATCTGTAACATATTGCCATCTTGGCATCTGAAGAGAATCCCTCCTCTTCCCCCAACCCTCTTGAATTGTGGGGGCAAATTCAACAACCCGGTTTGAGGCAATCATGCTGATGAGGCACACATTGATGTCACTCGTCTTGGGAGGGTACACACACAGGACAGTTACCATCTGCCTGAAGGCTGGTACATAATCCAAGAGAGCTGTTTTATTTATTTTTTCATTTCCTCTATTCCCTGCCTTGAAATAGTTTTGCAACTCAGGAAGAAAAACAAAGAGCAGAAAAATTTTCCTACCAAATTTTGGACTCAACTGATGTACATAGCAATTAGCAACCAATAATGTATTCTAATAAATGTACAACAACAACAGCTATCACTTGTTGACACTAGCTATAATTTGGCCTTCATAGTGTCTCAGTGAGGTAAGAACTATGGTCCACATTTTACAGATATAGGAGCTGAAGTTCATCTTAACCAACTTTACCAAATGGCTAGTAAGTGACAGAGCCATGATATGAACTCACTTCAGCTTTGACTTCAACATTTATGCTCTTAGCTACTGTATTCAGTGTTTGCATCTCCTTACTCTGCCCCTTGATCCATTAGTTCTCTGATTCATATAATTCTAGCATCCAGAAGTCCTTGATATAACCGCATTTCTAACTGCTCACAGCATTTCTGTTAAAGCAGAGAGTTCATTGCCTCCCAAAGCAGCTTGTTCCAGATCTGCTCAGCAAAAATTCTGAGCCAGGTCTTTCCCAGGCTAAATTTAAATCCATTATTGCTCTACCTACTTACTGGTACTAGTTCTGACCCCTGGAACTGCACAAAATCATTCTTCCACAAGATGGCTCTTGATGTGTATAAAGAAAGTATCCCTAGGCTTGGGCTGTACCAGGATTCAGGACTGAGCCTAGGGGTTAGAAAAAAAGCCAGTGCAGAAGCTGAATTTTGAGGAAAGACTAATTGTGAGTATATTGATGGTACCCAGCATTGCTGCTTTTCCACATAAAATCTTGCTTGAACCAACATCTAAATTCTCCATCAGTCAAATTTTTCTTAAATGAAGCAGAACTTGAGCTTTTTTCTCCTCTTGGGACTAGGATAGGAGTGGCTACTCTCATTATGGTGGCCCAAAGACACACTGAGTGATCAGGCAGGGCTCTAACACGGTGAGAAGCTACAACAGAGGTTCAATGGAGACAGTCACTGGGTGCGCCCATCCCCTCCCTGCATCCAGAGTGTGCCTCCTGGAAACACAGTGGCCAGGCCTAACCATGGATTCCAAACCCTGCTCCTAACCTGCAACGCTAGGTTCCCCATATTGAAAGTGATGCTTGTGTTTTGGCTTTTCCATCCCCTGCTCCTTTCTCCTCTTCTCTTGCTACTGCATTTTGTGGAAAAGAGTTTAAGACAGAGGACAGCAAACCTCATGCAAAGAACCAGAGAGTAAATATTTTACACTTTGTGGGCCACACAATCTCTGATGCAACTACTCAACTGGAAAGCAGCCATAGCTGTAGATGTAGGTGAATAGATGCGGAGGTGTTCCAGTGAAACTTTGTTTATGGACACAAGTTTGAATTTTATATGATTTTAATTTGTCACAAATTGATTACTTTTTGATTTTTTAAAACCATGTAAAAAATTTAGGAGCATGCTTACCTTGACAGCCATACAATAACAGACAAAAAGCCACAGTTTTTAGACCCTTGGTCTAGAATGTTTACTGAATCTGAGTGACAGACCCTGGACTATAGGATCTCCCAAAGGCATTGACTCCTGGACTGTAAATCTGGGCCTTATGAGACTTACATCTTTGATGATTTTTCTGGAAATAATGTGTATCCTGGCCCTGCGTGGTTTCTTCCCCAGCAGCTCCACTCCACTACTCATGGCTGTGCCAAGCTTAGCGGCAATCACTTCATCACATCCATTTGTGTCTTCACTTTGTGGTGTCATTCCTTGGAAGGCTTGGCCTGTACGTGAGGAATATTTGACAACTGCCTTGAGTTTTGACTCACTACTGCAGAAGGATAAATGCTTGAAAATTGATTTCCTGGGGAAAGAAACATGACTAAGAGGAAACCTGAAGGTTTAGGAACAATAGCACCTTAACGGGAAATGAGGCACTTGGAGAGGCCGGCATGAACCAAGAGTTAGTATGAACCATTGAGTTGGACCAGTTGAGGGGAAAGTAGTTTTTCCATGAGCTAAAACTAGTATTTTCCAACCATAAAAACATTTCTTAAACTCAGCTTCTAAGAACCTTACTATTATTATTATTATTTTGGTGCTACATGAGAGGGAGAGGGTTTTTTGTTTGTTTGTTTGTTTTTTGGAAAAATGAGAACTACTTTTAAATATTTTAAGTTATTTGCAGCAAGTTGTTTTCTTAATCTGGAAATGGGAGTTTTGCATTCTGCTAAATATTGTTCTTTCTTTAAATCCTTTGTTTTTCTTAGGAAAGTCCCAGGGCTCTTGTTCCCGTTTGTATGTTGGCTTGCTCCCCAAATCTTCTCAGTTGAACTCTGTTTTTCTCCATTTTATGGGCTGCCTGGGAAAAGGAAGACTACATGGTTGGAGTGTAAATAATGGAGATCTGAGTCAGAAGATAGAAGCTGTCACTAACCAGCATGTCAATAGACTCTTTGCCACTGTTACATGCCCAAGAATAGGTATATATTTCCCCAATGTCCATTGTATTGGAGGCACTGTGGCATGAAGGTGGGGTGAGAGGTATAAAGCAAATACAAGTGGCAAGTCTTACTGTTAACAAAAAATTGTCCAAGGTATTATGCCAGTTATGTTCTGACCCATGTGTCTGCAGAAGGAATGAGACAATCTCCCAAGTTGTCAGCAAAATGACCACATAAACCAGAAGTTAGCTCCATCATAAACATATATTAATTCACAGATTATGGGAAATGTTGAAAAGCTCACAGAACATATATCCATTTACAATGCAGAATGCATTCAAATAATTAAATTTTAAAAGTAATACTTTCATGATTATATAATAAATATTAAAATACAGAAGCACAAAAAGACAATAATGAATTTAAAATTATTCATTGCTCAAAAAATTAAACACAGAATTACTGTAAAATCCAGAAATTCTACTTTGGGGTATATACCCCTTAGAATTAAAAGCAGGGACTCAAAGAGATATTTATAGACCTATGTTCATAGCAGCATTATTCACAATAACCAAAAAGTAGAAACAAACCAAGTGTTGACAGATGAATGGATAAACATGTTGTGTGTAATATTATTCAGGCTTAAAAAGGAATGAAATTTTGACATATGCTGCAACATGGGTAAACCTTGAAGACATTATTCTAAGTGAATAAGCCAGATACGAAAGGACAAATATTGTACAATTTTACATGTATGTGGTACCTAGAGTAATCAAACTCACAGAGACAGAAAGTACATTGGTAGTTGCCAGGGACTGGGGAAAGAGGGAATGGTGAGTTATTGTTTAATGGGTATGTCATTTCACTTTGGAAAAATGAAGATATTCTGGGCATGTATGGTGGTGACAGTTGCATAGCCATGTGAATGCACTTAATACCACTGAACTGTGCAGTTAAAATGGTTAAAATGGCAAATTTTATGTTATCCATATTTTACCACAATTAAAAATTCTTCACTAACAAAAGAAGCACAAAACCTACAATCCAAAAACTTACAATCCAAAAACTACAAAATGCTGTTAAAAGAAATATAAAACCTAAATAAGTGGAAACACATCCCATGTTCATGGATCAGAAAACTTAAGATGGCAATACTCTCCACATTGTTAAGCTGCCAATACTCCACAAATTGATCTACAGATTAAGTGCAATTCCACTTTTAAGAATATATCCAAGAGAAATGCAAACATGTATCTTCACAAATACTTGTACAAGAACTTATAACAGCCAAAACTGGAAACAACCCAAGTGTCCACCAACCAAAGAACTGATAAATTAAATGTGAATGTTTATACAATGTAATATTCAATCATAAAAGGAATGATGTACTGATGCAAGCTACAACATGGATAAAACTTGAAAACATTATAAGAGAAAGAAGCCAGTCGCAAAAAGCCACATATTATATGATTCTATTTACATAAAATATATAGTATAGACAAACCTATAGAGACAGAAAGATTAGCTCTTGCCTTGGGCTGGGGATGGGGGGTGAGAAATGGGGAGTGACTGCTAATGGGTACAGGGTTTCTTTTGGGGTGATAAAAATGCTCTAAAGTTGACTATGGCGATGGTTGCACAGCTTTGTAAATATACTAAAATCATTGAATTGCATACTTTGGATGAATTGTATGGTATGTGAATTATCTTAAAAGACAATTACAAAAGAAATATCTGTATCATTGTTAGCATTTTGGTATATGTGTTCATATCCTTTTTTTTCTTCAAATGTTTATAGATTATTAAATAGAATTAAGATTGTAATGTTTTATAGTCTATATTTTTATTTAGCTATATAGTTCCATGCCATTAGTATTGTGTGGAATTATTTTATTTTATTTTATTTCATTTTATGGATGGACTGTCAATTATTTAAACAATATCCTATAGTGGGACTTTTGTTTTCAACTACTTGCACTTTTAAATAACATCATGATTAACATCCTTGCAGGTGAATTTCTTAGTCATCCATAATTATTCCTTGGAATAAATTCTGGAATCAGATATTATGGTCAAATTACATGCATATTTAATGGCTTTTGAAATGTATTACCAAACTGCTCTCCAAAAATCACGTACCTGGCATATGAAAAGATGCTCAGTATTATTAGTCGTTAGAAAAATGCAAATCAAAATCATAATGAGATCCCACTTCACACCCACTAAGATGGCTATAGTAAGAAAGACAGACAATATGTAAGGTGGAGGTTGCAGTGAACTGAGATCACACCACTGCACTCCAGCCTGGGTGACAGAGTGAGACCCTATCTCAAAAAAAAAGACAATAATACATGTTGGGAAAAATGAGGAAAAATTCGAACTATTGTACGTTTTGACAGTTTCTTTAAAGTTTAAACATAGTTACAAAATGACCCAGTAATTCCATTCCTAGGTATATCCCCAAGGGAATTGAAAACATATACACAAAAACTAATAGATGAAAGTTCATATAAACATTATTTATCATAGCCAGAAAGTGGAAACAACTCAGATGTCCACCAACTAATGAACGAAATGTGGTCTATTCATACAATGAAATATTGTTCAGCCATAAGCAGTAATGAAGTGCTGATGCATGCTACAGCATGGATGAACCTTGAAAACATTATGCTGAGTGAAAGAATCCAGACACAAAAGGCCACATTGTACAGGTTTCACTTACATACAATGTTCAGGACATGTAGATCTATAGAGATGGAAAGTATAGTCTGGGTGCGGTGGCTCTCGACTGTAATCCCAGCACTTTGGGAGGCCAAGGCGGGAGGATCGCTTGAGCCCAGGAGTTCGAGACCAGCCTGGGCAAGAGGGAGAGACCTTGTCTCTACAAAAATTTAAAAATTAGCCAAGGGTGGTGGTGTGCACCTATAGTCCCAGCTGCTTGGGAGGCTAAAGTGAGAAGATGGCTTAAGTTCAGGAATTTAAGGTGGCAATGAGTTATGATAAGGCCACTGTACTCCGGCTTGCATGACAAAGCTAGACCGTGTCTCTATTTTTTAAAAAACTAAAAGTATATTACTAGCTGCATCAGGGACTAGAGGAAGGAAGAAATGGGAGTGACTGCTAAGAAGTACCGGAGTTTTTTCAGGGGTAATGAAAATGTCTGGAATTAGATTGTGGTGATGATCTGTAACTGGAATTAGATGAAAATGATCTGGAATTAAATTGTGGTGATGAGCACAATTTTATGAATACTAAAGCCACTGAGCTGTATACTTTAAAAGGGTAAATTTGTGGTATGTAAATTACACTTTGCTTAAGAAAAAAAAAAACTATAGCTCTATTTACTCCCCAAAAAAGCGAAGTTTGAGTGTGACTACTTCCTTCTAGCTGGCGTATTTTTTATTTTTCCTAATTTGATAAGCAAAAAAATGTCTTTTCTTAGATGTTTTAACTTGCATTTCTTTGATAATCAATGAAATTGCACTGCTTTTTATGTTTATCAGCTATTTGCATTTTATCTTCATGAATTGCTTGTTCATAGCTTCTGCCCATTTGTTTTGGGGTTTTCATTCTTTCTTTTATTATTTCACAAGATTTTTTTTTTTTTTTGAGACGGAGTCTGGCTCTGTCACCCAGGCTGGAGTGCAGTGGCCGGATCTCAGCTCACTGCAAGCTCCGCCTCCCGGGTTTACGCCATTCTCCTGCCTCAGCCTCCCGAGTAGCTGGGACTACAGGCGCATGCCACCTCGCCCGGCTAGTTTTTTGTATTTTTTAGTAGAGACGGGGTTTCACCGGGTTAGCCAGGGTGGTCTCCATCTCCTGACCTCGTGATCCACCCATCTCGGCCTCCCAAAGTGCTGGGATTACAGGCTTGAGCCACCGCGCCTGGCCTTCACAAGACTTTTTATATTAAAGTTTTTAATTTGTAATCTTTTACCATATAGTCACCTAATTTACCTTTTCATTTATTCCTTCAACCAGTATTTATGGATACTTAAGTGTCACTAAGTGAGCCTTTTGACTTAGTGTTGATAAGAATATTTATGTTGTCCTTACAACCCTTTTTCTGCGTTCTGCCTGTTCATATACTTAGAAAAGACATCAGTACATTTTTTCAACCTAATTTTCTCTTAGGATTTTTTTGGTTTTCCTGTTTACATGCAGCTTCTGAATTTGTATGGAATGCTTTTGCTGAAGGATGTGAGAAGTGCAGCGTCCATCACAAGGGGCCCTGCAAGGCTGGGGTCTCTGCCCCTCCAACCCAGATCCCTAGATGCTCGGGACACCATTCCTGCTGACTTCCTGACACTACTATGCCTGGCTAATTCCCAGTCTTGGATACTTTTTCATCCTCCTTCCATGTCCTTTCTCTGCTCTCAAAAGCCTTCAGAAATGCTAGAGATCGGGTAGGGGTGCCAGCCTCAGTCCATTTTGCTTCCCAACTCACTGTCTTACAATAGAGAACATTTATTACCTGTCAATCCCTGGGCTAAGTTCTTTTTGATGCACCAGGTCTACTTAAACCTCAGTCAGTCCTACATGTCTGTTTTACACATGGGGAAACTGAGGATTAGGAGATTTAAGTAGTTGTCCAACAATGCACAGAAATCTCTCTCCAGCCCCTGCCCTTCCAGATATTGCTGTGAATGTGGAAAGAAAAGGAACCTAGAGAGAAGCCTCTCCCCAACTCTGAGATGCAGTGGCATGTATCATCCACTCAGTGGGCAAGTCCATACTGAAATCCTGCCCTGTGCAGGCCCTGGGTATGGGTGCTGTGGGCAGAGAGGAGTAATAATCCAAGACCCCTATCTTCAGAGATGTGACATCTGGTTAGCTCCCTAGAGAATACACCTCACACCATTTTGCCTGCCTGCTTTCTTCTCTCTCTCTTTTTCTTTCTTTCTTTCTTCCTTTCTTTCTTTCTTTCTTCCTTTCTTTCTTTCTTTCTTCCTTTCTTTCTTTCTTTCTTTCTTTCTTTCTTTCTTTCTTTCTTTCTTTCTTTCTTTCTCTTTCTTTCTTTCTTTCTTTCTTTCTTTCTTTCTTTCTTTCTTTCTTTCTTTCTTTCTCTCCTCTTTATTTCTTCTTTTTCTTCTCTTTCTTTTTCTTTTTCCCTTCCTTCCTTCCTTCCTTTCTCTCCTCTTTATTTCTTCTTTTTCTTCTCTTCCTTTTTTTTTCCTTCCTTCCTTCCTTCCTTCCTTCCTTCCTTCCTTTTCTTTCTTTCTTTCTTTCTTTCTTTCTTTCTTTCTTTCTTTCTTTCTTTCTTTCTTTCTTTCTTTCTTTCTTTCTTTCTTTCTTTCTTTCTCTCTCTCTCTCTCTCTCTCTCTCTCTCTTTCCCCTGCCTGCCTGCCTGACTACTTGCCTGCCTTCCTTCCTTTCTTCCTTTGTTTTCTGAGATAGCGTCTCACTCTATTGCCTAGGCAGGAGTGAAGTGGCATGATCACTGCTCACTGCAGCCTTGACCTGCTGAACTCAAGCAATCCTCCCACCTCAGCCTCCCAAGTAGCTAAGACTACAGGTATGCACCACTATGCCTGGCTAATTTTTTCTTTTTTCTATAGCAACCGTAATGTGGTTTGGCTCTGTGTCCTCACCCAAATCTCATCTTGAATTGTAATCTCCATGTGTCGAGGGAGGGACCTGGTGGGAGGTGACTGGATCATGGGGGTGGTTTCCCCCATGCTGTTCTTGTGATAGTGAGGGAGTTCTCATGAGATCTGATGGTTTAAAAGTGGCAGTTTCCCATGCATGTGCTCTCTCTCTCCTGCCACCATGTAAGACATGTCTTGCTTCCCTTTCACCTTCCACCACGATTGTAAGCTTCCTGAGGCCTCCCCAGCCAAGAGGAACTGTGAGGCAATTAAAACCTTTTCTTGTATAAATTACCCAATCTCAGGTAGTATCTTTAGAGCAGTGTGAAAACAGACTAATACAAACGGGGTCTCACTGTGTTGCCCAGGCTGCTCTTGAACTCCTGGGCTCAAGTAATTCTCCCGCCTCAGCCTCCCAAAGTGCTAGGATTTATAGGTGTGAGCAACCATGCCTAGTTGATTTTGCCTATTTCTAACCTGATGAACTCTCCTATTCCTCTTCTTACCCAATGTGGTAGAAATTATGACAATCCTCTCTTTTGTCTCTTAATAGACCAGAGATGAAATATTTTTGTTATGGTTAATTTTATGTGTCAACTTGATTGGATCACAGGATGCCCAGATACCTGATTAAGCATGATTTCTGGGTGTGTCTGTGAGGATGTTTCCAGAGGAAATTAACATTTGGACTGATGGACTGAGTAAAGGAGACAACCCTTTCCAATATGGATGGGCCTCATCTAGTCTGTTGAGGGCCTGAATGAAACAAAAAGGTAGGGGAAAGTTGGATTTGCTCTCTGCTTGACTGCATCAGCTGGGACATCGCCCTTCTGCCCACAGAATTCCTTGTTCTCAGGACTTCAGATCCAGACTGGAATCTATGCCATCAGCTCTCTGACTCTCAGGTCATTGAACTATACAACTGGTTCTCCTGGGTCTCCAGCTTGCAGAGAGCAGATTGTGGGACTTCTCAGCCTCCATAATCACATAAGCCAATGTCTTACAATAAATAAATACCTAAGCAAATAAATTGGGCCAGGCACTGACTCACACCTATAATTGCAGCACTTTGGGAGACTGAGGCAGGAGGATTGCTTGAGCCAGCCCAGAGTTTAAGACCAGCCAGGGCAACATAGTGGGACCCACATCTCTACAGATTTTTTTTTGTTTAAATTAGCTGAGTGTGGGCCAGGCACAGTGGCTCACTCCTGTGATCCCAGCACTTTGGGGGCCTGAGGCAGGTGGATCACAAGGTCAGGCAATGGAGACCATCCTGGCTAACACGGTGAAACCCTGTCTCTACTAAAAACACAAAAATTAGCCAGGCGTGGTGGCGGGTGCCTGTAGTCCCAGCTACTCGGGAGGCTGAGGCAGGAGAATGGCGTGAACCCGGAAGGCGGAGCTTGCAGTGAGCCGAGATCGTGCCACTGCACTCCAGGGTGGGCAACAGAGTGAGACTCTATCGTAAAAAAAAAAGAAAAAAAAGAAAAAAGAAAAAAGAAAAAATTAGCTGGGTGTGGTGGTGCATGCCTGTAGTCCTAGCTACTTGGAAGGTTGAAGTGGGAGGATTGCTTGAGCCCAGGAGGTTGAGGCTTCGGTGAGATAGTGTATTAGTCCATTCTCTTATTGCTATTCAGAACTATCTGAGACTGCATAATTTGTAAAGAAGAGAGGTTTAATTGGTTCACTATTCTGCAGGCTGTGCAGGAAGCAAGGCTGGAGAGGCCTCAGGAAACGTACAACCATGGTGGAAGGCAAAGGGGAATCAGGCATGTCCTACATGGCTGGAGCAGGAGGAGGAGAATGAAGGGGGAGGTGCCATATGCTTTTAAACAACCAGATCGCATGAGAACTCACTCACTATCATGAGAACAGCAAGGGTAAAATCTACCCCCATGATCCAATCACCTCCCACCAGGCCCCTCCTCCAACACTGGGAATCACAATTCGACATGAGATTTGGGCAGGGACACAGAGCCAAACCATATCAGCTAGGATCACACCACTGCACTCCTGAGCAATAGAGTGAGACCCTGTTTCAAAAAAAAGTAAATGTGTGTATGTGTGTGTGTGTAAAAGATCGATCGAGCTATCTATCTTTTTATGTATATATCTTCTTGGTTCTGTTTCTCTGGAAAACTCTAACATAGCCTCTGACTCCTTAGCCTTTTTGGATATGAGGGTTAACGAAGCTGTCTCCCTTTGTCTAGCCTCAGTCTTCATTTCTCCAGATCCCAGCTTACCAAAAACTGGCCAGTCTCCATGGTGACTGAGGTCAGGAAGTTGTGACTGCCTTGAGCGAACTGGTAATGGCTTTCAGAGTGATAGCTTTGCTGCCTTCTCCCTTGCCCACTCCCCTCACCTTTAGCCCTGGAAGTGCGGGTGGGGGGCTGAGGAATCACCGACTGCTGGAGCGGGTGCAGAGCCTCCCACAGCATCCTCAAGATGAGAGCACTGCCCCTGGGCACCTGCCATTCATCATGCCTGCCACCCTCTGGAAAGGTATTACTACCAGTGACAAGGGTGAGGGCAGACTGACTTCAACCATGCCTGGCCCAGCCTGCAAAAGGAAGCTAACAAGGACGTGAGGCTGGCATATTTTTCATCTCAAAGTTAGAGTCCCTGGACTGGCAGCCTTAGCATCACCTGGGAACTTGTTAGAAGGGCAAGTTATTGGGCCCCACCCTAAGATCTACCAAATCAGGAATTGGGGGTGGGTTGGGGACAGCGATCTGTATTTTACCAAGCCTTCCAGGCTATCCTGATGCAAGTTTAAATCCAAAAACCATTGTTCTCCAGCAGTGGATCCCAAATTTGTCTGCACTTTGGAATTACCAGCGAGCTTCACAAAAGTACTGATGCCTGTCCCAGTAGTGAACTGGAGTTGGTTTGTACCAGCTCACCAGAGCTGATGTTTTAAATTTCAGAAATTTTGTGAGTCAGGTATTTAACACAGTCACTATTTAAAATTAAATTATATACATATAAACTTACAATGAAATAAATTATATTAAAAATAAAAGTAATAAATATTCAAAACCCATCACCTCTAAATTGTTTTAATACATTTAACTATTATCTATGCTCTTGACATTATTTATATTTTGTTTGTTTTTGTTTGAGACAAGGTCTGAAGTGCAGTGAGCATGACTCACTGTAGCTTTGACCTCCTGGGCTGAAGCGATCCTCCCACCTCAGTCTCCCCAGTAACTAGGACCCCAGACGTACACCACCACACCCAGCTAATTTTTCTTTTTATAGAGACAAGGCCTTACTATGTTGCCAAGCTGGTCTCGAACTCCTGGCCTCAAGCAATCCTCCCACCTTGGCCTGCCAAAGAAATGGGATTACAAGCATGAGCCACTGTACCCAACCTTATGTATGTATTCTCTCTGCATGATGAAAACACTATGTCATGGTTTGCTGCTGAGCATCTCTTTTCAGCTCTGCATTCAGTGAAGGCACATTTGTAGCTGGAAATCAACCATGATGGGAATATTTACACCTCAGTAATCAGCAAATGTTACAGGTCAGGGCTTTTCCTCCAAAAGAGCCTGTTGTTAAGCATTTGCCACATACTGCTACTCATGTTCCACCCCAGAAATTGTGATTTAATGGATCTGGGATGTGGCTGGGCTTTGGAATTAAAAGAAAAAAAAGCCCCAGGTAATTCTAATGTGCATCAACTCTGGGAACCAGAGTTCTAAAGAAAGTCAGCTCACTGCAGATCCCCGTGGGAATGCTTAGTGGGGTAGTTCACCCACAGGTCTGTGTGCTCAACAGACAGGGCTGTGTTGTGTGAAGACATGGGAAGGAGTCCTCTCACTTCTCACAAACTCAGTTTGAGGGGGCAGGTAGGTAAAGTAGATAAGTGAAGAGAGTGAAGGAGGTGACACAGTGGCCAATCTGAGGGTTCATACCCCATTTGCACCTCATCGATGAGCTCTCAGCCCCAGCCAGGAGTTGCCACATGTGGAATGCTGGCTCGGGGCTACCAGAGCTTCTGATTGTTTTCAGATAAACTACAATTCTGGATATTTCAGTGAAATCTTCCCATCTTTAGGAAATCACACAGGCCACACAAAACACACCTGCTAACCAGCTTCAGCTAGCAAGCTACTGATTTGAAACCCCTATCTAGCCAGTGTGAACTTCACACGGGATACATGAGAGTATGGCCACATTGCAAGCAAGTGAAAGTGACTCTTGATAGCCCTGCTAGGGCCCCTCATCAGAAGGGTGGACCCCACATGGCCACGGGATTCCTCCTCAAAGCCCAGGTGGTAAGTTGGTTCCACGGGTCCTGGAAAAGCAGGGGGGTAGCATTTCAGATTTCACCTCATATAGAGTATAGTAGTCTCAAATATAGGAAGAGGGTAAAAAGAATAGCAAATATGGATCACAAACCCCCTACCCCTGATATTTAATCATTGAAAATGATGTGGGGAAATGAGTATGGCCATCCACATTCCCACAGTTATTTCTGGAGGTCAGCAAAACAGACCTCTAGGCACATCGCCTTCAGGTGAGACCCTGGACACCTCACTGCCAATCCCTGTCTTAAGTTTTGGATGAAAATTTCTCAGATCCTGGACACTTTAGGTATTGGTAAGTCTAATCACAGTCAGGTCGCGGCCATGGAGAAATTAGAAGCTTCCTACAGTGCTGGTGGAAATATAAAATGGCATGACAACTTTGGAAAGCAGCCTGGCAATTCCTCAGAAGCTTAAGATAGAGTTACTGTGTGACCCAGCAATTCTAATCCTAGATATATATTCAAAAGAATTGAAAGCATATTCACACAAAAACTTGCTCGTGAATGCTTATAGCAGCATTATGCACACTAGTCAAAAAGTGAAAAGAACCCAAATATCTATTAACTAATGAATGGACAAACAAAATGTGGTCTTGCCATATAATGACATATTATTCAGCCATTAGAAGGAATGAAGTACAGATACATGCCCCAACATGGATGTAAGTTCAAAACATTATGCTAAGTTGAGCAGGGCATGGTGGCTCACACCTGTAATCCCAGCACTTTGGGAGGCTGAGGCAGGCAGATCACCTGTGGAGTTCGAGAGCAGCCTGGCCAACATGGCAAAACCCTGTTTCTACTAAAACTACAATAATTAGGCGGGCATGGTGGTGCATGCCTATAATCCCAGCTACTCAGGAGGTTGAGGCAGGAGAATCGCTTGAACCTGGGAAGCAGAGGTTGCAGTGAGCCAAGTTTGCGCCACAGCACTTCAGCCTGGGCAACAGAATGAGACTCCATCTAAAAGAAAAAAAAAAAAGCCAAGAAACCATTATGCTGAGTGAAAGAAGTCAGTCACAAAAGGCCACATATTGTATGATTTCTAAGAAATGTCCATCCAAGATAGGCAAATAGATAAAAACAGAAAATAAATTTAATGGTTGCCAGGGGCTGAGAGCAGGAGAAATAAGGAGTGGCTGCAAATGGGGCTGGGTTTCTTTTTGGGGTAATGAAAATAATCGGCATTGGATAATAGTTATAGTTGTATAACCTTGCGAATATACTAAAAACTACTGAATTGTATACTTCAAAGTGTGCAATTTTAAAAATTGTGGCTACATATCTAAGCAGACAGCTTGTACTTTGGCAAAAAATATGTAAACATCCCATCCATCTCATTGTGGAGTGAATCAGGACGGGGAGAAACACAGTGACAGTCTCTCTGATAACAACTGATATTACAGAGGCCACAACACAGACTGTAACCAACATTTATCCCCCCATGGCCAAGGAGGAGATGGACCTGAAGACACCTTCTTTGTAATTCTAACACATTGCGAGTGCAGAATGCGAAAATGCTGAGGAAAAGCGCACAGAACAGGCCCCTCATGTTTAGAATCCTGCCCAGCCATGCTCCAAGGTGGGAAACTCAGCTGCCCAGAGGCCCTTTTCAGGGACTCTGCCTGCTTTGCTGTATGACAGTCATTAATCTCATGCAGCTAAGTTCTCATTGAGGCTGTAGTGACATGACTTGAAATTCACAAGATTAATGTTTGCAAACCATGAAGGGATTCATTTATTCTTAGTTTATGGGGATGACCCTGCAGAGGGGCAGTTGATTGTGCTATGAAAGCCCAACAGGGTTAAGCCCAGCCACAGTCAACCGGTCCATAATTCTCACAAGAAAGGGAGGGATATGAAAGGACACATCCCCCACCAAGAGGAATCTTCTTCAGTCACAGAATTATTTTCATATGAAAACATATGTGGGAACAATGTCTAGGTAAGGACTCAGGGCTGTTATGGATCTACAGGAGGATGGCATGTTGATCAATGTCCAGTCAGGGAAACAAAAGTCACATCATGTGTTCCAAATACAGAGAATTGAAGACAGAGAGTTGGTTACAAACACACTGGGAAGGCCAGAGGAGCACAAGGAGAGAGATCAGGTTAGCTATAAACTAGAACTACAGGAAACTGGATCACCCTTAGGCAAGAGAGCTAACAGGGATACAGTGTTGCCTAGAGTTGAGAACCTAGATATTGGGAGGTTGTGGCTGTGGACTCTTGCAGCTGACATCTTGATGCTCCAGGAAGTCAGAGCCTACACTCCTGCTGCTGCTGTTGGAGCCACGTAGCCAGATCACACCTGCCAGCCTGATCTCACCTGAGTCTTGGCCCACCAACCACCATGCTGTTGAGGTTGTTGATGTACCCACTGCTATTGTCACTGCACCTGAGCAGGAGCCTAGGAGTCCACACTCTGCAATGCTGCGGCAGACAGAAAGGCTAGGAAGGGCTTCACTCTTTCTCCCCATCTTCTAGTCTCCTGCCACTGCTCTGCCATGAACAGAATCTAATCTAACCAGTATGCAGAATCTAGATGCAGTGCGCATGGCCCCAGCCCCCTACCACACAGAGCAGAGCACAGAGGAGTGGGAATGGAGCTGAGGGGCAAAATGGCCAGCATAAAAAGAGTGGGAGTGCCTTTCACAGCCTGAGATAGCTAAACAGGGGCAGAAAGTACCTAATTTCCACCCCAGGCAGAGCTTCAGCTTGGAGAAAATTGGCCTTACCAAATACAGACAGATTTATTGGTCTATTATTTTATTCACTCATGCATTCACACATGAGTTCATTGGGTTAAACACGAATGCAGCAAATAGTGAGTGCCAATAATAGTATCTGCTCTCCTTCCCTTTTTCACACCCTACAGATCTCGAAGGTCTTTGTGGGCTTCTAGAATTCCCTACAGTAATTTTTCCTTCTCAGAGATTAGAGCCAACATCAGCAGAAAAGGTACAATGGGAATGAGGAGGTTCTGGTCCAAGCATACAAAAGGATACTCCCTGGAGACTCTGTGAAGGCAGCAGGAGGCTGGCGCTGGAATCCCTCCAGTTTTGTCATTACTCCTTGCTCGGCATGCCTGGGGTTCACATCCTTATTTTTATTAAAAAGTGCACCTTTTCTTTGAGAGGACAGGACTTTCTCTGGAACATAATTCTTTTTTTTATTTTAAGTTTTATTTTAGGTTCAGGGGTACATGTGCAGGTGTGTTATATAGGTAAACTTGTGTCATGGGGGTTTGGTGTACAGATTATTTCATCACCCAGGTACTAAGCATAGCACCTGATAGGCATTTTTTTCTGATCCTCTCCCTCCTCCCATCCTACTCCCTCAAGTAGACCCCCAGTGAATTCTAAAGGGATTTTGTCACATGGGGCTTTCTATGATATGCTGTGATATTGTGAGACACTGCACAGTGTCCTTGCTCACAGCGTCCTTGCTCACATTTTCCCAGCGAGCCCAGAGCAGAATCTACATGACTGCTTCTAGTGGAGCCAACAGAGAAAAGCCAAGGAGCTAGCCAGAGTCATGACTGCTGGCTGCAATGCCCCTGCAAGTACTTGGGAGTTTGGAGGAAGCACGCGTGTCCTAGAGGAACAAGTCTCAGTGTCCTCAGACCTCAGCCCTTGCCACTTTGAAGAGCCTTGGGCTAGCTGTTGAGATGGGTGGTGGATGGGTGGACCAGCGAGAGTTGTGGCTCTACTCAGTTGCTTCCTGAGATTGCTTTGCTCTTGCTGAGGGAAGGAAAGACTGATGATCATAAGAAAAAGGCCCTTTTCCTTGCCTAAGCAAATGATCCTCCTCCAAAATCACCTTTTTAGCTCCTCTGGCAAGGGCCTTAAACAGAGTCAGAGAAAACCTCTGTGGGTAGAGAAAATCTGAAAGAAGAGAGTGAAGGCCCTCGAAGAAGAAGTTGTTCTGCAGGTTCGAGTGACCCCAGTGAATGAGGCACTGCAGGCCTTGGAGGAGGGAGTTCCAGAGAAAAGGTTCTGATGTAGCCAAACATGTCCTGATGAGCTAGACCCAGGTTGGGTAGGCGTGGAAGCAAGGAAATATCCAAGGTTGGGTCTCAAGGAGAAAGCAAAAGACAGAAGTGGAATCTGAACGGAAGGGTCAAAAATGGTGAGTAGTTAATACAGATGAAGAGGGTTCAGAAGGCAGGCCGTGAAAAGATCCCAGAGTCAAATGGGGAAAGAGGATGTACAAGTGCAGAGAAGGAGATATGAGATCATGGAGTTCATTTCTACACTACTCTACACTACCCTTTTTTTTCCTGGTGTCCCCGTGGATATGGTGTGGCAGTGGTGGAAACACCCTGCGGAAGTGCTTCACATCCCAGAGGCAGGTTCCCACCAGCACTCAGCAGGGCAGGTGGACTCTCTCAGCAGGCTAGGTGCTGAGCCAGCCATGGTACTCTGAGGAGTGCCTGACTTGCATCTCCCATTTCTGCATCTCCAGTGCAAGCTGCTGGCACACAGTAGTGGGACAAAACAAGAAGCAGGGAGAGATGGGATTCGTGCACGCATGACTTACGACAACTGGCTCATTTCTGCATGAGCAAGTACAGCATACATCTCTCCCACTTAAATGAGCCAAGGCTGGGCAGCACACTGCTGCTGCTCTTGGTTGCAGAGTGGCCTGTGCTCTGTGGCCAGAGTGATCATGATGCACACTCAGCAGGATGGAGGGGAGGCCATAATTGAGGGATGGCTTATTGATCCTTCTGGTGGGAGGAGTTCAATAAAGTATATGAGAATTCTTTGAAGGTCAAGTTGATAATCTCATGGTGTTGAATAGATATGGCAATGAACATATTTCACATCCTAGTTGGTAGATGTCATTTTGCCATCTGGAGTTACCACCAACTGGGTAGACCTTGGTGGAGTCTTCTTTCAAATCCAGGAGTCCAACAAGCTGTCTGAGAGCACAGGTGTGGATGGTCAGTTCATGGAAGGAAGAGTATCTCAGTGATCATGAAGTAGACCATAGATGGAGGAGCTAATCAGCACCAGGAACTAACCATTCTGGTGAGAGGAACTACCAGAGGGTCCTGAGCACAGTGAGATAGATGAGATGGATGGGAGATCAAATCTAGGTGAGACCGATTCCCGAAAGTATCATGCCCCAAGGATCTCACCTTTCTTTACGTGCTGCTTAGTGGAGCCAGGGCTAGGAACCTGCAAACTACATTTCTTAGATCCCTAGACAATGGCCTCTTTTAGGTTTGCCAAAAGGAGGCGTTAGAGAGAAACTGAAAGGAGAGCGGAGGGAGGAGGAACGCCCCTCCCGTTTTTCCTGTTCCTGCTTGTATCGCTTCAGCAGGAGCAGTTGGCTTCAGCTTCCAGCTTCTCTTGGCACTCCCAGAACCAGCCTTGCCTGCTGAATGCCAGGTCTGAAAAGGATATCAAGATACTGTCTAAGAAGGTCTAGAATGGCATCCAAAATGTATTCATCGGGTTCTGAAAGAAGATCAGGGCACCACGTGGCCAAATGTTATCATAAGGAGTAAGGCATGTCCAGAAAGCTGCCTTCCTCTATACTATCTCTCTGGATACAGAGGACAAAGGACACAAAGAGGCACTTCAGAGAATAAACTACAAATTGCTAAAAATTAAAAAATTCATCTAAACAAAACAAAAAACCAACCAGAGGTGGTGGCTCACACCTATCATCTCAGTACTTTTGAGAGGCCAAGGTGGCAGATCACTTGAGCCCAGGAGTTCAGGACTAGCCTGGGTGACAGAGCAAGATGCTGTCTCAAAAAAAGAAAAAAAAAAAAAAGTATAACCATGCACATACACAAAACTTCAACTTCACTAGTAATTTTTTAAAAAAAAAAATAAAAATCAATATTGAAATGCCATTTTCTACTCACACTGACAAAATTATGTGAGGATGATAAACACTGATTCTCAGGAAATAATTATTGATGAGCACAAAATAGATTACATAATGGATTGTTTGTTGTGGTGTTGTTTATGATGGTGAGAATGTTAAATTACATACCAAACAATAGAATGATATTAATAAATATAAATCCCTAATATAGAATATTATTTAGAAGTTTAAATAATCCTGTAAATAAATATATATTACCATATGAAATGTGTGTAGAATATCACTTAATAAAGTAAAAAAATTTAAATAGATAATATATATATCTAGTATGATCCCATTTATATTAAATGTATGAATTATATGTATATATGTGCATGTACACATATACATATATACAATCATGCATCTATTAATGATAAGGGTAAGTTTGGAGAAAGATGTTGTTAGATTATCTCATCATTGTGTCAACATCAGAGCACACTTACACAAACCTAGATGGTACAGCCTACTACACACCCAGGCTGTATGGTATAGCCTGTTGCTCCTAGGCTACAAACCTGTACAACATGTTACACTACTGAGTACTGTAGGCAATTTTAATACAATGCTAAGTATTTGCGTATCTAAGCATATCAAAACATAGAAAAGGTACAGTAAAAAATACGGTATTATAGTCTTTCTGTTGTTGACTGAAACATTGTCAGGTGGTTCACACCGCATATGAAAGAGGTATTTTTAAAAGGAAAGATTTTTAAAGTCCCGATGCCGAGGCCATACCCAAGCCAATGAAATCATAATTATTTGTCGAGTGGGACCCAGCCCTCAGTTTTTAAAGCACTTCAGGTGATTACAATGTATAGCCACGGCTGCAAATTACTGATCTAAGCATACCCTACCTTATTCTATACACTCTCCTTTTCACCTCCAAAATTAAACTTCTATTTTTATATATGTTTCCAAATCTATTTCTTTTGGTAACATTTGGCCCTCAGGAAAATAGAGAATCCCAATGTTGGTTTGCTACAAAGAAGCCTGGAGCAGGCTGGGCACAGTGGCTCACGCCTATGATCCCAGCACTTTGGGAGGCCAAGGCAGAAGGATCCCTTGAGCCCTGGAGTTCGAGATCAGCCTGGGCAACATGGTGAAACCCAGTCTCTACAAAAATTAGCTAGATGTGGTGGCATGTGCCTATAGGTCTAGCTACTCAGGAGGCTGAAGTGGAAGGATTCCTTGAACCCAGGAGGTCAAGGCTGCTGTGAGCTGTGATCACACCACTGCACTCCAGCCTGGGCAGCACAGCGAGATCCTGTCTCAGAAAAAAGAAACCTCAAGCATTTTCCTGGTCAGGGTGCCTGGAATGTCTTGGGAGCCAGTCTGACTGCATGAGTGAATCATCCACAGATATCACAGGTATCAGGTAGAATCTTCTGAAAGTAGTTCTGAGCAGAAGCCTGAGAAGGAAACACACAAGCACATACACAGCAGAAGCCAGGGCTGACTCCCCAGCTGGCCAGGAAGAGTTGCCGAATATTTGATGTTTATAACATTAACTCTCTTTCATTAGTGACCTTTCATTGAGTTGAATCATTTCCTTTGGAAATAAAAGAAAATGCCTCAATTGTTTTTGACAAGTTCTCTTCATCTTTGAAAATATTTTGCAAAATGACTTCTTGAATTTGCAACCTCAGACTTCCTCTAGATTTTCTCTATTGACCTGAGCAGACAATTACTAATGTTGTTGGGCAAACTCTTAATCTAGTAGGGAAAATTTTCACATTGGAGTTGAGGGATCTCTTAGACTTCACCGTCTGCAACCCCCTCTGCCATTTTATAGCTTGGGAGCTGAGACCTAAACGCCTTGGTTGGGGTTAGCCAGAACATGAATAGCTGAGCTGGGAATGGGACCAACTGCTTGCCACCTCCCTTAGCATGAGTTTTGCCAGATCACACGGTGTGGGCCATAAGTCTTTCATTGCAACTTTCTCTAGTGCCACCAGATTGCTGCCTGGTTCAGCAGTAAAGTGCATGGCCTCTTAGTGTCAACATGCCCAGGTTCAAATCCTGGTTCAACTAGGTATTAGCTGTGACAATTTTGTCAAGCTACTTAACCTTTCTGTGTCTCAGTTTTTTCATCTATAAACTGGGGATTAACAGGATTCTTATAAGGCCTAAATGGGTTAATTCATGAAAGGAACTTAGAACAGGTGGCCATAGTAACAGCCATTTTTAACTCCATGAGGCACTTTATCCTGTTGTCAGGCACCAACCTCACTCTTGCTTCACTTTGGCCTTATATGCCCCTCATGGTGTTCATTTCCCATGCTGAGCCCTGAAAGTCTGTGTCCTGTACCAGATAGGAGGGGGCCCTCACAAGCAAACAGCGGGAAAGGCTGCTCAGCTTGTGGTGAAGCGGGAGGAAGGAAGGCTTGGGACCTGGGAACAGACAAAGGGCTCTCAGGATCAGAGGTTTCGGAGCACTTTTGTTCAAAGCACTTTTGCTCAAAGCATTGTTCATTCAGCCCTTCATCAACACCTCCTGACTAAGCCACTTGGTATAATTACCCTGCTGCAATTAGAATCATTAGCATTTTCACAGCTAAAAATGCTAAGAAATTTCATATATATCATCAGCCACTTGCACTGAAGGGTGGAGACTGTGTTGAAGCCCCGCTCGGCCTTTGAGGTCTGGCATAGACTTGGGCTAGATCTCTCCCTTCCCTGTCCCTGCCTCCACCTTCGCCCAGTGGACACAAGATGGCTTCCGCCAGTCATCAAATGCTATGGCCTTTTCTTACTAGGTCCTCATAATACCTGGTAGTGAGAGCAGGTGTTTTGCCCCGTTTTATGAATGAGGAAGCCGAGTCTCAGAAAGACTTGGCGAGGCTATGGGTAAATGCATGGAAGAGGTCCTTGGATCCCCAACTTCTGTTTGCTACATTCATCTGGACTCCACCCACGTTCTTGCACCTGCCACCATGGCCTGCCTCTCACTACCCTCATCCTTTTCTTCAACCGTCTATGTCCATTCACTCTGGGCTTCTCTCCCCAGCCACTCATATTCCATCAAAATCTATCTCCTTTCCTTCTCCACCTCTTCCAGGGCCTGGTTTGAGGCTAGATCCTTAGTCAAAGTGATTCTGCCTGAGACAATGATGGTCCAAAATGGGTTCATGAGTTATTACTTTCAGGAAACCAAACTCACATTTAGCATGCCTTCCTCAAGTCAAAATGCCACCCCCAAAGGCAATGACTCATGGATGATTGAAATTTCCAGTACCTTGGCAGGCCAGAGGGACAGTTGCTGCCGTTGGTGAAGCTAGCCTGTGGAGAAGCAGACGGAGACCTGAGTAAGCCCAGTGGCTGAGTCACCTGGGGCACATCAGTCTCCTCACTGACCTCAGTTCCTCTGACCCTCCAGTGAAGGGGTGAACCAGATGCTGGCTGACATAAACTCCAACTCCATCTTCTTGAAAGCCCCAGCATACACAGTTGTGGGTCTGTGGATCTTCCTCAAAGTATACTGGTATTTTGCCTTCATCTCTCCTACCTTCCTTATGAGGAGTTTCAAATTACCTAGAAAAGTCCTACTTGATCTTCTCCCTTCCAATAGCTTGAATATCAGGTTGTTTTTTTTTAACTTTACCTTGGCTTCCATTTTCCTGTTTGCTTCTTGCAGACAGAGAAGCCAGAAAGAGGGAATCAAGAAAGTGTTGAATTCAACGAATACTTCTTTAGTAACAATTATCTGTCTGGTACATGGAGCAAATAAGAAGGATCATGGGTCATGATTTTTGCCCTCAGGGCCCCAAACTGTAGTCCAATCAGAGGTGGGGCCAGATGAGGACCACAGGAGAGGGATGAAGCCAGAGCTGAGGGGGATTGGGAGATTTGCTGAGCTTGGAGTTGCCCAGCAAGGTAAGAGGAACAACCCCACTAAAGACAGAAAAGTGAGTCAGTGTAGGGTGTTGTCTTTCTTTTGCATTTATTACACAAACAAACAGCAGCAACAATGGAAAGCATGGGGAAAGAAATCATCACCATCTTCCCTGCTAACACATCAGATGTTTTTATTTTTCCAAGTGCTTTTCCAGGCCCTGGTGACGTTTATGCAAAAATGTTATGTTGTGGTAAACACAGCACGGGCCTAGTTCCACATCCAGCTGTTCTCACTTAGCTGAGCATGTCTCTGTGTTGCTACACAAACTTCATCGGTTTAACAGCTGCACAATATTTCACTGGGTGCTTCCACTGATACCACCAACAATGAATGGATGTACTGGCTTCCTGAAACGTGTGTACTGATTAGTGCTGCTATTGTTATTTATTTTAAATGTTTATTCATTTGTTAAACATAGAATTGTTATATTTTCTATATTTCCTTGATAAGTAGAAGGGTTGAACATGTATCAGTTGTTTTGTTTGCTAATTATAGCTCCTCTTGTTGGAATGATCTGTTTGGGTTCTTTAGTTTCCCTGGACCTGCTATGGTGTACATAAGGTGAGCAGCATCCCTGGTTTGCTCAGGACTGAGGTGGGTTCTCTGGGCATAGGGCTTTCGGGAATCCCTCCTGAAAACCCAGGATAAGTTGGTCACCCTATTTTTATATAATAGGCACAGCAATTGTGCAGTTAGTTCTTGGTGAATTCCATTCCATGCTCCCAAATAAGCCTTCCTTTCTTTCTTATCTGTAATAGTCATAACAGAGTCATTATAAGAAATGAATGAAATAACATAGTTCAGGCGCTTAGAACAGTGCTTGGAACACAGTACTTAGTAAATTTAGGGGAAGACGGTATAGCATATTGATTAAGACTTTGTCATGTAGAATCACACTGTCTACATTCAGATCCTGCCTGCTTGGTTTCCTCCTCTGCAAAACTGAGATAATAATTACCTGTGTCATACTTGTTATGAAGATTAAATGAGCTAATCTGAGCAAAATACGTGGAATAGGGTCAGGCAAATTGTAAGCCCCCGGATGTTAGCTTCTCTTTATGGTAGTAGAAATGGCAGTCATATGTACCAATAACTGCCATTATTGATCATCTACTACATTAGGCACTGCTGGGGTGACCAGCTATCCCAGTTTGTCTGGATTTGTATGGGTTTAGCACTGATGGCCTCGTGTCCCAGAAATATTTCCATTCCAGGCAAATTGGGATAGATGGGCATCCAGGTACTGTGAGAATTTTATTTTATTTTATTTTATTAATTTTTATTTTTTGAGATGGAGTTTCACTCTTGTTGCCTAGCTGGAATGCAATGGCACGATCTGGGCTCACTGCAACCTCTGTCTCCCGGGTTCAAGTAATTCTCCTGCCTCAGCCTCCCAAGTAGCTGGGACTACAGGCATGTGCCACCATGGTTGGCTAATTTTTGTATTTTTAGTCGTGATGGGGTTTCACCATGTTGACCAGGCTGGCCTTGAACCCCTGGCCTCAGGTGATCTGCCCGCCTCAGTCTCCCAAACTGCTGGAATTCCCAGGCATAAGCCACCATGCATGGCCAGGTACTGTAAGAATTTTAAATGATCTCATCTTGTCGCCCAACATCCCTTCGCTTTTACACATACAGAAACAGGGACTCCAAGTGGTTAAGAAGTTTGCCCGGATGACACAGGTGGTGAGGACCAGAGCCAGCTGGCCCCAGAAGCAGAAGTTGCCTCACTTCATGAGCAGCATCTTCACTGGGAAGGGGCTGGATACTGCCTGGAGGCTGTCTCATGGTCACCTGAGATCATCTTTTTCTTTTTCATTGTGATAAAATACACATAACGTTAAATTGACCACTTTATTTTTAAGTGTCTATTTCAGTGCCATGAAGTACATTCACAATGTTGTGCAACCATCACCACTATTTCCTGACAATATCTTTTTAAAATTTTTTACTTTGGTCATGTGCTGACTCTTTCGACATTTATACCACCCTCACTGTGTGCACAGGAAACAGAGGGTTTTCCCTCCTAGGATGGCTCTGTGAGCCACCAGTTACGCTGATGTAACTGAACATCATCTGCTTGCAGTTACACAAGTGCCAGTAATATTGAGTCTGTGGCTATGGCCACATACGTCTCACCTCTCCCATCTCCTCTTCCTCCTCTCAGTGTGTCCACTGAGGCACCACAAAGGACTCAGCAAGCTGAGATCAGGAATGAAGGGATCAGCATTGTTTCATGGAAAGTATTTGAAAGAGAGAAGAGTCTGCACTGCATCTGGGCAGATGCTTTTGTTCAGGGAGGTGATGACTCTGGCCTCTTTGTCCAGGAGACCATAAGACCCAGCACTGAGAAATCCTCCATCACACTGTGACTAAAGCCAAACCTGAAACATGTGAGTTTGGCCCAGTTCAGATGCTCCTGAGAACACGGCCCATCAGTCCCTGCATATTAAGGCTGCTCAGGGACTGGCAGGCAGCCTCCGGCTTCCCATGAGGGTGCAAGGCTCCAAGAGAGCTACACCAGCAGTGGAATTGGGCCAGGAGTGAGGGCTGTCTTCCTTCCCCCGAGTTTCTACCACCCACCCTTTCTTTGACCTCTCTTCAGATCTTTATCCCATTCATCTTTTGCCTTCTATAGACCATGGACTCCTAGAGGGCAGGGACACCATCTCATTGCTGCCTGTGCTTGAGCATGCAGGTGCTCAATCCCCTGCACTGCCTCAGAGAAGAGCAGGTGTCTTAGGGGTTTGGTCCTGTGCTAACTATGGCAAAGGACTAATATGAAAATAATAATACTAAGCACTTTCTCTCTTTTCTTTTCTTTTCTTTTCTTTTTTATTTATTTTTTAAGACAGGGTCTCATAAAAGACAGGTCTTTGGGCTGGAGTGCAGTAACACAATCACGGCTCACTGCAGGCTTCAAGTCCTGGGCTCAAGCAATCCTCCCACCTCAGCCTCCCAAGTGTGTCACCAAACCTGGCTAATTTTTTATTTTTTTATAGAGAGGGTGGTCTCACTACGTTGCCAAGACTGGTCTTGAACTCCTGAGCACAAGCGATCCTTCTGCCTCAGCCTCCCAAAGTGCTGGGATTACAAGCGTGAGCAACCACTCCCTGCCTAAATACTTTCTGTGTGCCAAACTCTGTGCCAATGCTTTCCATCAGCTGTCCTCACCACGACCCTATGAGGAGGTTCATTCCCTTTTTTAACCATAGAAAAACTGGAGTGAGTTCAGAGGAGTGTGACAAGGGATGTGAGTGGCCTTTGGGCTGAGCTTACTGGGTGATAAGAGAGGCCTCCCGAGGGCAGGATGCCCACCCAGGCAGGCTCTGAAAGGGAGAAGTTGCAAGAACTGCAGGGGCCTGCGGAGGAGAGTGTGCAATAAACAGAGGCCTAAAGAAAATAATTATTCTTGCAAGGGCTGTGGGGGAGGAGGGGCAGAACTCAAGGTGCTCAAATTCGATTCAGAACAGAGGCTGGGAAGCCAGGCACGGTGGCTCGTGCCTATAATCCCAGCACTTTGACAGGCCAAGGTGGGTGGTTCATTTAAGGCCAGGAGTTTGAGACCAGCCTGACCAACATGATGAAACCCCGTCTCTATGAAAAATACTAAAATTAGCTGGGCCTGGTGGCACATGCCTGTAATCCCAGCTACTCAGGAGGCTGAGGCAGGAGAATCACTTGAACCTGGGAGGCGGAGGTTGCAGTGAGCCGAGATTGCACCACTGCCCTCTAGCCTGGGCGACAGAGTGGAAAAAAAAAACCCAAAAGAACACATGCTGGCAAGGTGGCAGCCTCTGGGGGACGGCATTGGTTGGGAGGTGAGCTGCACCCCGAAGATGTTGTTCTGCTCTAGAATTCTGGGCTGGGCTGAGGATGTGGTCAGAAAGCTCCTTTACCCAGAGGGAGCTCAGAGGATGAGCAAAGAAAGAGCAGCTTCCTGAAGAATATTTCCTTTGTTTACTCACTATAGCTTAAGCAGAAGGTGTCTGGTATGGTGACTTTGCCTGGAATAATTTGTAATTGACACAGTTTTCACGACCTTCTCCTGGTTTCCCCTCATTTTTTTTTTTGGTTAACAGAATAGTGATGAGTAATTTTATCTGACTTCACTGTGACATCAACCGGCACATCTCCTAAAGTAACCTTTTGTCTACTGACTGCCCTTCAGGGGGATATATTTATATTTATGTCTCATTTATTCTCCTCCTCTGTGGATTGTGGTTTTCCGGGAGAGAAGTAAACTCCACTTTAGCAGAACATGGAAAATCCAGTTGTTTAATAGGCAATAAATTGCATTTCCTCTCTCTTTTTTCAAAAGATGAGCTGTTAAGAATCACATGTTAGGAATGGTTGTCATGCTGGAAATACATGGCTCCCAGGGTTTACACCTTGTGAGTTTCTGGGGTATGTTTGGCTGCCATTTTTACCCGTTTCTTATTTTATTTCTGTTAATACTCTGTGCCATTTGGTCCACTACACCTGAACATGTATTTATGTCCATCTGCATTCATTGATCACTCAGCTCTTTACAAACAGGCCCCTGTTCATGCAGTCACTTTCCATTCTCAGGCATTCTGCTTCAGAGGTACTGGATCACTTACCACTTACCACTATCCAGGTACTCTGGGCTTCCTCCCCTACTATGTCTTTGCCATGCCATAACCATTGCAAAGAAGAAGAAGAAGAAGAAAGCCTTCCTACTTATTATTTGCCTTGATCATGCCTATAAATCTATTTGGCACCAGTTTAGCCCTGCCCCTTTCTCCTGGAGACCTTCACAAGCCTCTCATAGCACCCTCCATTTCCCTCAGTCACATGCTATCATGATCGTGCTTGTGTGGGATCTCCTTGAAGGCAAAGACCTGACTTTGTGTCTTATTCATTCTTATATCCCAGGGCCATTGCATTGCATAGTACGTGGCATGACATAATTGCTCAATAAATCCATATTAAGTAAAAACAAAACAAATATCTCTATAGAGAAGAATTCAATTCACTATGCCACCTTCTCCATGAAGACTTCTTTGATCCTTTCAACCTGGAAGACATTTCTACCTGTTGGCTTCTGTTCACTCCACCTGTGCCTCCCTTTGAACCTGATACCCTTCTGATTTTTCATTCTACCAGCAAACTGCCTGGCACTCAGAAAGCGCTAAGTGGTCACCAAATGAAAGTTAGTTGAAAACGGAACTGAATTTGTTCACAGTCATACCAAAATAATCATTCTGGAATATACTTGCATCCAGGCAGCTTTTCCCTCACATTGTGAAAATAACATTCCTAGGAATCCAGAGAAAAACTTCAATCCTGAAACAGAATATTCTGTGTGGGTAGTATCTCCATCTTTCCCTGATTGTAGAGGTACATGGAATTTATTGTTGTCATTGTTGTCTTGAGGTTCTCAGAATTTTAAAGGCCCACGGTTGGGCTTTAAGGAACTTGAAAAGTCACCTAGCCCTTTAAAGCCACTTTATCTTAAGGGTTTAGAAATCATTGTCTAGAAAGACAGATCATTCATCAAGGTAAGTCAATGGCCAATAGAGTGGGTCCCATCTATACTAACTCTCTCTGTATAGACTTAGTGAGGGCTGATCAAGCTATGATACAGAGTAGGGCTTGATTGCTGAGCCTGATATGCAGGGAACAAGTAACTTAATAAACTCTCCTGGCTGAGTCTAGAAGGCAAGCACTATTCTCCCTCTTATTAATGAGCTGCAAAGCTCATAACCCTTAGAGAGTCTAAACCAGCCCAGGATATTGGGTCAGTGCTCTGAAGAGAGGAACTAGAAGCCCTGAAAAATACTTGGCCTGACTGTGGCGTTGGTCTCTTCCTGATATTCTCCTTCATCATGTCTAGGTCTGACTTAGGGAAGAATCCTCAAGTGCTGAGGGGATAGTGAGTATTTAGGAAGGACCATTCAGAACATATGTACTGAGTTCAGCAAGTCACTATCATAGTCACCAGGTCAGGGGTGCATGAGAGTAGTGAACTGGTACTACTTGCCCACAGTACAAGGCCTGGCACCTGGCAAAGACTTCCCAATCCACATTTGTTGGGTTGATATCGAGTCAAGTAAGCACACTTCACCAATGTGCTTGTCAAAACTGGAGTGATGCAGAGAAGATGGTAAGGTCCCTGTGCTAGGATGACATGCAAATCCATAAAGGGATACAAACATACACAGGAATGCCGGGCACAGTGGCTCACGCTTGTAATCCCAGCACTTTGGGAAGCCAAGGCAGGCAGATCATTTGAGGTCAGGAGTTCAGGACCAGCCTGGCCAACATGGTGAAACCCCCCCATCTCTACTAAAAATACGAAAATTAGCTGGGCATGTTTGTGCACACCTGTAATTCCAGCTACTCAGAAGGCTGAGGCAGGAGAATCACTTGAACCCAGGAGGCGGAGGTGGCAGTGAACCGAGATAACGCCACTGCACTCCAGCCTAGGCAACAGAATGAGACTCTAACTCAAAAACAAACAAACAAACAACAACAACAACAAAAATACACAGGAAAATAGTATCAAAACCCCAAAAGGAAGAATGTTCATCAATCTCAGAGGAGTGATTGCCACAGGGACCAGCACTGGGTGGGGTTCAAAGGAAACTTGATGTGTGTCTATTATGTACTGTGTTTTATTTCTTCTCTTTCCTCTCTCTCTTTTTTTTTTTTTTTTTGACATAGGGTATCACTCTCTCACCCAGGCTGGAGGGCAGTGGGGCCATCATGGCTTACTGCAGCCTTGACTTCCTGGGCTCAAGCAATTCACCCACCTCAGCCTCCTGTGTAGCTGCTGGGATTACTAGCATGCGCAACCACTCCCCACTAATTTTTTTAATTTTTTTGTAGAGTTGAGGTTTCATTATGTTGCCTAGGCTGGTCTCAAACTCCTAGGCTCAAGTGATCCTCCCACCTCTGCCTCCCAATGTTTTATTTCTTAACCAAAAACAGAAAATAAAGGAGGAACTGAAACAAATATGATAAAAAGTATTTATTAATTGTAGGCAATGGATACGTTGGTATTATATTAACCTCTGTAATTCTCTGAAGATTTGAGGTTTTTAAAAATAATATTGCAGCAGTGTGCTACAAAAGTCATTATTTTTGTTTCCGTTTTGGCTCCAGCATGGAGGATTCCCAAGACTACTCTCAAGTTTAATGATTTGGTAGAAACTCGTAGAACTCAGAAAAGTTGTGATACTTACAGCCTCAGTTTATTAAAGTGAAAAAATACAGATGAAAATGGCAAAGGAAGCCAGGCTTGGTGGCTCACGCCTGTAATGCCAGCACTTTGGGAGGCCGAGGCGGTAGAGCATGAGGTCAGGAGTTCAAGACCAGCCTGGCCAACATGGTGAAACCCCATCTCTACTAAAAGACAAAAAAAATTAGCCAGGCGTGGTGGCGGGCACCTGTGATCCCAGCTACACAGGAGGCTGAGGCAGGAGAATCGCTTGAAAACCCAAGAGGCAGAGGTTGTAGTGAGCTGAGATCATGCCTTTGCACTCTAGCCTGGGCGACAGGGTGAGACTCTGTCTGAAAGAAAGAAAGAAAGAAAGAAAGAAAGAAAGAAAGAAAGAAAGAAAGAAAGAAAGAAAAAGAAAGAAAGAGGCAAAGGAAAACGGTGCCTTAGGCAGAGTCCAGGACAGCCCATGTATGAGCTTCGCACTATCCTCTCCTAGAGGAGTTGTACAGAGAGTACTTAATTCTCCCAGGAACAACGTGTGGTGGTACACACAAAGTACGGCCAACCACAGAAGCTCATCAGAGAGTTTTCGTGTCCAGGATTTTGTTATTCAGTCTCTGGCCTCCCCCAAGGTCAAACACAGTGCGGCCTAAGGCCCGCATCATAAATCACATTACTAACATTAAGTCATCTGACGTCGTCCAAGACCTCAGGTATACAAAGGCCGACCCTTTCTTTGGAATGTGCAGGGGTTAAACACCATAAGCCTGTGAGTTAATCCTTTATTACACAGTCCCCAGACAAGCCAAAGTGAGATGCAAGACCTCTGCCTGGATTTGCAAAAGATTTTGTGACCCTCAGCCAACTACCTACCTCAAGCCTATGGAACATTTGGAGAGATGGCGGTGGTTGGAGAGCCTTCAGTTTTCTTAAGCTCCTCACTTCAAGCTTAAGAAAATGGGCTCCAGGGGCCGGGCGCGGTGGCTCAAGCCTGTAATCCCAGCACTTTGGGAGGCCGAGACGGGCGGATCACGAGGTCAGGAGATCAAGACCATCCTGGCTAACACGGTGAAACCCCGTCTCTACTAAAAAATACAAAAAACTAGCCGGGCGAAGTGGCGGGCGCCTGTGGTCCCAGCTACTCGGGAGGCTGAGGCAGGAGAATGGCGTGAACCCGGGAGGCGGAGCTTGCAGTGAGCTGAGATCCGGCCACTGCACTCCAGCCCGGGCGACAGAGCCAGACTCCCTCTCAAAAAAAAAAAAAAAAAAAGAAAGAAAATGGGCTCCAATCAGACCACTAGAAATCACAATATGTGTCTCCTGAACCTTCAGAAACCAACAGACTGGTGACTGATTTGCACCTGAGATAGCTAGTTTAGGAAAGACTGGCTTGTGGGAACTTGGCTCTGGGAACAGGCTTTGGGATTTGACTGCCCTCCCAGATTTTGATGAGACAAAGAATAGGTGCATATTTCTAGTGGAGAGAGGAAGAGCAAACCAGTTCAGGACCTTCTTGGAAGCTGTGGGACTGGACCACAGCATTCTTAGGGGCTAAGGAAGGCGCTGTAAGCAGCCAGCCAGAGAAAAAGGTATCGGCTCAAAAACAGGAAGTGGAGGGGTTTTTGAAGAATCTTTTAAAGTCCCATGGAAGAGAAAGAGTTAACTTTGAACTCTGCCAAGTCTGGGGAAGACATAAGCCAACTCACTATAGTAGTCAACTTTAAAAGTTCCTGGCCTCATACAGTGGTGCACACTGTAGTCCCAGCTACTTGGGAGGCTGAAGAGGGAGGATGTCTTGACGTAAGGAGACTGAGACTGTAGTGAGTTACAATTGTACCACTGCACTCCAGCCTGGGCACAGAGCAAGAAGGTGCCTAAAAAAGAAAGAAAGAAATTTCTGTCCATTTTCTCCTCTACATTCTGCCCTGATCTAACTTCAGAGAGTCAGAAACTGGTTAGTAGGGTGCATGAGAAGAACTAGGTGAAGAAAGAGAATTTTCTTTTGACTACAGGCCTATATAGATCAAAGCTGAGGAAGTAAAAACATTCAACTTTGAATGAAGTGCAAAATTCTAATTATTAATGAGACTGGAGATTTTAATTAATAACCTGGTACTATTTGGGAAACAGAGTGACAAGAGAAACTTTTTCACTATTTTCCCTCCTCTGTGCTTCCGTTCTAGTAATTTCCTTGACTTGTCTCCAAGTATACTAATCTTATTTCCTGCTATGTGCAGTCTACTGATAAGTTATTCTAATAAATTTCTAATTTCAGATATTGTTTTCTATTTCTAAAGTGTCTACCTGGTTTATTAAGAATATAGTTTAGTTTTCTATTGAAATGTTTATTCTTTTACCCATTTCATACTTTTTTCCTCTGTTTTCTAAAAAATATTAATCAAAAGAAGTTATTGTGTGCTAACTCCAATACCAGGGTCATCTCTGAGTCTGCTTCTATTGACTGTTTCATTTCTTAGTAATTGGTCTCTTTTTTCCTACCTCTTTGTGTGTCTGATAATTTTATTGTGTGCCAAATGTTGTAGATGGTACATTGCAGAGGCTCTGGATTATGTAATATTCCTTAAGAGACTGTTAAATTTTTTTTTTTTTTTTTTTTTGAGACGGAGTCTCGCTCTGTCACCCAGGCTAGAGTACAGTGGCGCGATCTCCGCTCACTGCAAGCTCCGCCTCCTGGGTTCACGCCATTCTCCTGCCTCAGCCTCCCGAGTAGCTGGGACTACAGGCGCCGCCACCTCGCCCGGCCAATTTTTTTGTATTTTAAGTAGAGACGGGGTTTCACCGTGTTAGCCAGGAGAGACTGTTAAATTTTGTTCTTGCACAAAGTGAAATCACCAAATGATCACTTTGATCATGTTGAGACTTGAGGATTGGTTTTAGGCTTAGTTAGGGCAAGTCTTTTATAATTTTGCCCTAGTTTCTAAAGTGTACCCCTTACCTCTAAAAAATGGTTCTTATTCCTATGGTATGATCTTTCTAGAGTCTCAACTGAGAGCTCACATGTTAACAAAGTACATCTACTCTGGGTACTCCCGAACTTCAAAATCTTCCCAGCACTGTCCAGTACTGAGATCTTTACTCTCTAGCCTTCTGGTCACCTGGAATCTCAGCCTACCCATGCATCTTTTATGATTCAGTCAAACATATGATGGAATTTGTGTGTGTGTGCAGGTTTTTTTCACTCCTTTTCTGAGACTTTCTTCTTACAAATACACTGACCCCAGCAGCCTACACAGTCGTGAACTCTAATCTCTATTTCTTTCACCCAGCAGGATTCCTGCTCTTTGCTTGGGTTCTGTTTCCCTGCACCATGGCTTGGAGATAATTTCAAGAGTTTCAGTCCAATCATCAAATGTTCCCTCTGTCTAACTCCATATAAAGGCTGCAGAAAGGACAGAAATTGGGGAGGAGAATTGCATAGTTATCCCAGAAAGGCAGTAACCCAGATAGAAAGAGGAAGAGCACTGGGAATTAAATATAATGAGAGCAGTTTTCTTTTTTTTTTTTTTTTTTGAGACAGAGTCTCGCTGTGTTGCCCAGGCTGGAGTGCAGTGGCGTGATCTCGGCTCACTGCAAGCTCCGCCTCCCGGGTTCACGCCATTCTCCCGCCTCAGCCTCTGAGTAGCTGGGACTACAGGCGCCCGCCACCACGCCCGGCTAGTTTTTTGTATTTTTAGTAGAGACGGGGTTTCACCATGTTAGCCAGGATGGTCTCGATCTCCTGACCTCGTGATCCACCCGCCTCGGCCTCCCAAAGTGCTGGGATTACAGGCTTGAGCCACCGCGCCCGGCCAAGAGAGCAGTTTTCATGTGTTATGGTATATCCAGATACCAAAAGATTTTGGCTCTAGTGTAGAGAACATAATACCAAGGTAAGAAAAGAACAAAGAAAAACCTGGAAAGATATTCCAGTTATATTTGTGTTAGACTTCTCAAATTGACTTAGGAATTGTGCATTTGAATGTAGTTTCAGGTTTAAATCTGAAAGGGTAAAGTTTCTAGCAACCAATAAGGACAGAGAAGGTATAAGTATCCACCTAACTCCTCCATCCTCTGAAACAGAAGATAACAAAGAGTTTGAAAAGATAGGAAGACATTTTGGCTTAGTCCAAGATTTGGCAACCAGCTCAGGAATGTAAGGACCAAAATGACCAAAAAATCAAGTCATGGGAAACAGCTGAAAGAAGAGACTGCAGTTGTTTATTAAAGCCATTACAGTAATTTTTGATGTTTAAGATTATGCAAATGAATTTTGATCTTTTCCAATAGGAATATGAACAGAAGGAATAAATAAGATATTTAATTTTAAAAAATACAAATGGCAAAAATCATAAGAAGAAAAGTTTAAATAAAAGCAGAATAAAACAACTAGTTACCATTTTTTAAACCTATAAGCATAGCATAGAAATTAAGTATGGAATAATTTAAATAATGAGCAATTCAAACAAGACAAATGTCCCCAGATCGGTAGATTGCTTAAATAAGTTATGATGAATTAAAGAGCTGTATGGATATGATCTTATCTTGGCAGAAATAGAATTATTTGAACATATATGCATATATATATACATGTGTGATCTAAATAATATATGTTAATGTGTTAGTGACAGTTAACATTACAGAGTGGGATTATGAGTTTTCTTTTTGTTCTTTTGCTTGTCTGTATTTACATATTACAATGAATATATAATGTTTTTGTAACAAGAATTCCTCTCCCATCAACACCAAAAAATCTGGTATTTTTTATGCATGAAAAGTTTTTTCTTACTTAAAATTATCAATTTATTTTACACTAATTATACCTGCTTTGCTTGTTTGGCTTTGTTTCCACTTTGTGGACAGGGGTAAAGAAATGTCACTGTTTTAACATCTGTAAGATGGGGATAATACATATCTCAGCGGGTTACTGCCTGTGTCTAGCAATAAACTCTTTGCTGTTTAAATCAAACTCCACTGTTGAATTTAGATTGTTTTGGCTGATGAAGGCCAGGAGAGGAGATCAAGATACCTTCTTTGACCCCATTGTCCCATCCAAGCCACTCCAGTTTTCTCTCCTCCTTCCTTCACAACACCCAGCTCCTTCCAACTCATTCCTTCCAACTGTCTGACCTGGCACCTACTCCCTGCAGTCACCAGCTGATTTCCTGGTCACTCCTGTATTTATAAAGGAATTGAACTGGCCTCCTGGCTTACTGTCTTCCTCTCTAACCTCAGGTGGGCTTTAATTCTTGGTGATTTCAGTCTTAACTCTTCATTCCCTTAGCCCTTCAATTCCTTAACCTCCTTCCCTCACCCCAGCACAACCCCTTCTTCCCATTGCCATACTTTAGACCAAGTACTCCTGGTAAATTCACCTTTTCTGAAACTTTCCTTTCAAACATCTTTCTCTCTTCCAAGCTTACTTTCTCTAATACCCCACTTCAACAATTATTTGACTAAATCCATTGATTTCCCCTCCTTCTTTTCCACATTAAATTTTCAGTATCCCATTACCTCCCTCAAGTCTTCATTTCTCATGATTACAATCAGTTCCTTAAAATGCCTTCATCTCCTCTGTGCCTTTTCCCCTTTATCATATTTACCTGGCAGAACTCCAACCCTGGGTGAATGCAACTCTTAGATTTCTTTGTACTAGTATCCAATTATCTGTCACCAGAGAAAAGGCGCAGAACCTGGGTGACCAGTTCAGCTTAGACTTCATAACCACAAACAAAACAGGTAACCAACACCACGTGGCAAGCTCATTCCATTTCCTTAGTATATTTTCTTTTTTTTCCCTTTATATCACGTTGATGACCAGGTGCACCTTCAGAAGTTCTGTCCACTGAGAGGCTATCTGTTCCCTTAAGGCTGTTTTCAGGGCCACTCTTGAGTGGGACAATAGTGGCAGCAGTCCATCTTTGGCTTGAACCAACATACTGAGCTGACTGATTCATGATCCAGGTTTGGATTTTTCCCTCCTCTATCAGTGGTTGTGGAGAACCTTCCCCAGGAGGTCATGGTGCGAGCAATTGCCTTGGTACAACAGAAGTAAATAACTAGTTAAAGCCATTATAGTAATTTTTGATTTTTAAGATTATGCGAATGAATTTTGATCATTTCCAATAGAAATATGAACAGAAGGAATAAACAGGATATTTAACTTAAAAATACAAATGGCCAAAATCATAAGAAAAAAGTTTAAATAAAGGCAGAATAAAACAACTAGTTACCATTTTTTAAACCTATAAGCATAGAATAGAAATTAAGCATGGAATAATTTAAATAAGCAGCAACTGAAACAAGACAAATGTCCCCAAATGGGTAGATTGCTGAAATAAATTATGATGAATTAAAGAGCTGTATGGATATATATACACACACACACACATATATACAGTTTCACACACATATAGACACACATATATACAGAGGTGTGTGTGTATATATGTATGTATGGAGATATATATACACACACACACACACACACACACACACACACCCCTATATACAGGTTCTCGCTCTGTCACTCAGGCTGGAGTACAGTGGCATGATCACAGCTCACTGCAGCTTTGAACTCCTGGGCTCAAGTGATCCTTTCACCTCAGTTTCCCAAGTAGCTGGGACTACAGGTGCACACCACCACACCAGGCTAATTTTTTTATTTTTATTTTTTGGAGAGATGGAATCTCACTATGTTGCCCAGGCTGGTTGTGAACTCCTGGCCTCAAGCAATCCTCCTGCCTCAGCCTCCTAAAGTGCTAGGATTACAAGTGTGAGCCACCATGCTTGGCCTAGTAGATGTTCTATTTGTAGAACTTACTTGTGCACTGCAGACCTGTCCAGGCCTGATCTCAAATGTACTATTTTCATTGAGCACTGCTGTTGTGCCCAACCTACCTAATGACTTGTTGGGTGTGCCAGTGTCCAAAACCTGATGCATGGTCTCAAATGGGACCCTGTAACACACAGGATCCGCTTCTCAAATGGTGACAAATTCTCTGCTGCAAATGGCATGGCCTTGCTCCAGAACCCTGGGGTGCTGTGCTGGACCTCCCTACCTCACACAATGTCCTTACCTACTATGAAATCCTTTGGTGCCATGGATTAATTACAGCAGTGACATGGTTTGGCTGTGTCCCCACCCAAATCTCATCTTGAATTGCAGCTCCCACAATTCCCATGTGTTGTAGGAGGAACCCAGTGGAAGATCATTGAATCATGGAGGCAGTTTCCCTCATACTGCTCTCATGGTAGTGAATAAGTCTCATGAGATCTGATGGTTTTATATAGGGAAACCCCTTTCACTTGGCTCTCATCCTCTTTTCTTGTCTGCCACCATGTGAGATGTGCCTTTCACCTTCCACCATGATTGTGAGGCCTCCCCAGCCATGCGGAACTGTGAGTCCATTAAACTTCTTTTGTAAAATTGCCCCAGTCTTGGGTGTGTCTTTATCAGCAACATGAAAATGCACTAATACAAGCAGTCACATGCTGCAAGTGGCAAGGCTGGTTGTATCACATCCCGAATCTAGATCAGAATTCTCCACTGCTCTGGGCTCTGGTCAGGAAGTCCCAGCCATTGGAATTGATTCTCGTCTCTCTTATGGGACCGTGATAAGACCCAGGAGGCACATGGGCAAGAAAATGAGAGGTGGAGACGTTAGTTCCTGATTGCTCTTTTTTGCCATTTCCCCCCCAAAAACTAGTATTTTTTTTTTTCCATACAATATCTGTTTCAGTAATGACCCATCTCTTTTCTCCTTTGTAAATAGAGCGTACCTTTCCTTTGAGCTGTACCTCCAGGTATGTACTATTCTGTGTATCCCACCTTGATACTAAGTATGTTCCAGTTTAATGACTGACAGCACATTGAAATAGCTCATTCATCTAGGATATTCTTTTCAACATTTATTTGTATTGGATTTAGGAGGAACTAAGAATTCCTGTGTTAGCAGTTGGGAATGTAAAGTTAATTTTTTTGTCATCTGCCATTTCTTTAAAAAGTCTAGGCCAGCGCTGTTGGATAGAAACACAATGTGAGCCACATATATAAGTTTACATTTGCTAATAGCTACATTACAACAACCAAAAAAAAAAAAAAAAGAAAAGAAAAAAGAAAGAAAGAAAGAAAGAAAAAAAAAGGAAACAAAGAAACAGGTGGAAGCCAGGGAGCCAGGTGTTGGGGCATGTGTCTATAGTGCCAGCTACTCAGAAGGCTAGTGTAGGAGTATCGCTTAAGCCCAGGAAATTAAGGCTGCAGTGAGCCAATATCACACTACTGCCCTCCAGCCTGGGTGACAGAGCAAGGCCCTGTCTCTTAAACAAACAAACAAACAAAAACTTACAGAAGGAGCAGGATTGAAAAAACTAAGTAAATAAATAGGGAGAGGGAGAGAGGTGAAGTCAATTTTAATTTTTTTTTTTTTTTTTTTGAGAAGGAGTCTCACTCTGTCACCCAGGTTGGAGTGCAGTGGTGCAATCTTAGCTCACTGCAAACTCCACCTCCCAAGCTCAAGCGATTCCCCAGCCTCGGCCTCCGTAGTAGCTGGGACTACAGGTGCGTGCCACCGCCTCTTACTAATTTTTGTATTTTTAGTAACGACAGGGTTTTACATTTTTGGCCAGACTGGTCTTGAACTCCTGACCTCAGGTGATCTACTCGCCTTGGCCTTCCCAAAGTGCTGGGATTACAGGCGTGAGCCACTGTGCCTGGCCAATTTTAATATATGTAATCCAAGATATCTAAAATGTTTTCTTTGTTCCCCTTTATTTTTAAATTTTTTTAGAGACAGGAGTCTTGCTCTGCTTCCCAGGCTGGCGTGCTCTGGGGCAGTCATCGCTCACTGTAGCCTTGAACTCCTGGGCTCAAGAGAACATCCCATCTTAGCCTCCTGAGTAGCTGGGACTACAGACGTGAGCCACCACACCTGACTTAAATATTTTCAACATTTAATCCTAGCCACCTTTCAAGAGCTTAATAGTTGAATGTGGCTAGCGGCTATCATATTGGAGAGTTCTGATCCAGACTCATTCCCAGTAATTCTTCATACCCAAGCAGAACTTTAGAGGCTACAAAAATCTCCCTACACCTTCTCTAGTTTGTTTCTTGAAAATGTGATCAATGGATTTATGACCTCCCCGTTGGAGATCAGAAACTGAAGATCAGAGATATGAACTGATTTTCCCGAGATAACCCAGCGAGCCTGAAAGTAGCAGAGGTGGAGCCATTCAGTCTAATTCTGGCTATTCAGTCTAATTCTGCAATGAACAGAGCAGTAATTCCTAAACTTGTCTGTATATTCAAATCACTCGGAGATCTTTAAAAATTTCCTAAGTCCAGCCACACCCTAGATGAATTAAATCTCAAGATCTGGGGTGGGACACAGACATCATTAGTTTCTGAAGCTCCCTGATGGTTTCACTGGGCAGCCACTTTTGGGAATCACTAGTATACATTCTTGTTCCTCAAAGTGTGGCCCGTGGACTCACAGCATCAGTGTCACTGGAGAGCTCGCCTGGTCAGAAAGCCATCTTCTCAAACCCACCCCAGACCTCCTGAATCAGAACCTGCCTTTAACAGGGTCTTCCAGTTGATTCCAGTGCATGATAAAGTTTGAGAACTCTAAAGCATAGCATACTTCTTTTTTTTTTTTTTTTTTTTTTTTTTGAGACGGAGTCTCGCTCTGCCGCCCAGGCTGGAGTGCAGTGGCCGGATCTCTGCTCACTGCAAGCTCCGCCTCCCGGGTTCACGCCATTCTCCTGCCTCAGCCTTCCGAGTAGCTGGGACTACAGGCGCCCGCCACCGCGCCCGGCTAGTTTTTTGTATTTTTTAGTAGAGACGGGGTTTCACCATGTTAGCCAGGATGGTCTCGATCTCCTGACCTCGTGATCCGCCCGTCTCGGCCTCCCAAAGTGCTGGGATTACAGGCTTGAGCCACCGCGCCCGGCAGCATACTTCTTTTAGATGAAATAAAATATAGTCCAGTACATTTTCATTATGGGGTTTATTGAGAAAGGCAGTAACCATGGCTTCATATTGGTAGCCATTATGTTTTCATTAAATTAATATTATATAATTAGGGTGCTGCTTTCTTGGTTTTATTATGACTGTATTTCTGAATGATTATTATACATTCCCTTTCTATTACACAGAATTGATGTAGGAAGACTAGAGAAACTGCCCTGAATCTCTTTCCATGCATTTCTCTCAACCTTTAAATGCATCTTTATTTAACAACAAAAGTTCAACTTTTTCCCCCTCATTCAATCAGCAGACTTTTACCAAGAACTTATACTGTATATGATGTTGAGAGGTGAGATGAGAAATAAAAAAACTGCTTCAAGTATTTTTGTATGTTTTCAAGAGGCTTACAGTTTGTAGCAAAAAGCTAGCACATGCACCCAAATGGCTCTAAAATAAGAGAATATGAGGCACATCATGAGGGTGTGTAGACAAGGTGCCCTGTGATTCAGGAATAGGAGAGGCCACTTCCTGCTACTAGGATTAGGAAAATTGCCATGAAGGAGGTGGCCTTTGTGTTAAAGGATTTGGACATTCAGTGGGGAGGGAAGCTGTCTTTACAAGAGAGAACAACCTCCCAGATGGCTTCAATCATTAGGTGAATACTGATGTGTATTAGTCAGAATGCCTGGTAGTAAGGGACTGATATCCTACTCAACCTGGTTAAAGCTGGAAGGAAGATTTTGGGCTCAGAGAATCTACAGATGGAACAATCAAACTGTGGAGAGGACTCTGGAACATTGGGAACTACAGACTCAAAAGCTTCCAGGACTCTTTCTTCCTATTTTTTTCTTTATGTCAGTTTCATCTTTTCTTCCTTTAGTCTGGCTTGCTCAACATGAAAGAAGCATGGCTGCAAACCATTCCTATCTATGTATTTACATCCTACACCTTCCAATACCAGAGAGTGAAATCCCAGATATTTGGTAGCTGCTTCAAAATAGTATGACAAGGGAGGAAAAAGATGGACGTATGGGTGAACCAAGATTGGCCAATGAATCATTGTTGAAGCTGGGTATTACACAGATGGGAGTTTGTTATGCTATTCTGTTTGTTTGTTTTTCTAAGACCCAGGACAACACACTGACTGTTGTTATGCTATTCTATAGACTTTTGTACATGTTGGATGTTTAAATTTTAAAAACATTACCATGAAGGAATCATACTTAGCTTCTCTTGAGTCAGACACCTGCCTCTGGATCAGGCAGCAGTGGCCAGGGGATGTGGTGATGTGGTGATGGAGGAACGCAGCAGCTCCAAAGACAGCCTCATGGTGGGGACTGTGGGGGAGCTGTTCCCGGAATAAAGGAGGCTCTATTTTCAGAAGAAAGGAGGGGAGGCCTCCAGGGCAGAGATGATTGATTTATGGTGACTCCAACTTGTTATTACCAGCCTCCATTTCTCTCTCCTGGGCTCTAGGCCCATGTTTCTGAGAATCATCAGATTGTCCCAACTGGATGTCCCTGGGCACCTCTCAATTGACACATTTAAAATCAGACTCTTCATCATCTGGTGTTCCTGCAGTGTTTTCATCTTCCACTCAGTACTCTAACCAGAAATTTCTGAGTCATGTTCAACTGATCCTGCTTCCTCACGATCCCCATATTTCAGTTTTGTCATATCTACTTCTGAAATAATGATTGACTCCATCCCTTCCTCCTTATTTCCAGCTTCACTACACCAGGTCAGAAGTCTCCTAACCTCAAGTGCTCCAAAGTCCACACCACCTCATACAACACATCACAACTTTCTACAACACCTATTTAATCTTTTCATCCCTGGGCTTCAAGTCTTCAAGAATTCCTTGTGGTCTCATAACAAACATAAGGTGTCATGACCTTAAGCTCTTATAAGGTTGTTAAAAATCAGGTCTTAGATTACTTTTAAAGCTTTAAAGCTTCTCATCTCACAGTATTGTATACAGTATAAGTGCTCAGTAAAAGTTTGCTGATTGAATCAGGGGAAATGAAAGTTTAACTTTTGTTGGAAAGCAAAGGTGCAGTGCCATTTAAAGCCATTTATACACAATGGGCTACACACAACATGCACATCTAATTCTCCTGTACTTTTGCTTATGGTTCTTCCTTCTATTAATTTATTAGTCATAATTAACAAATAATTGTGTATTTTTGTGAAGTACAATGTAATGTTTTGATCTCTAATGTATGCATTGTAGAGATTAATCTAGCTCATTAACATATCTATCACTTTACCAACTTACCACTTTTTTGTGGTGAGAATATTAAACATCTATACTTTTAGCAGTTTGGAAATATACATTATTATTTCTTTTTTTATATGGTTTTTATTTTATTTGACTTTTTTTTTTCTTTCTTGACATGAGGTCTCACTCTGACACCCAGACTGGAGTGCAGTGGTACAATCTCAGCTCACTGCAGCCTTGGTCTTCCACACTCAAGTGATCCTCTCACCTCAGCCTCCCAAGTAGCTGGGACCAAAGGCACGTGCCACCATGCCAAGCTAATTTTTAGTATATTTGGTAGAGACAGAGTTTCACCACGTTGTCTGGGTTGGTCTTGAACTCCTGAGCTCAAGAGATCCACCCACATTGGCCTCTCAAAGTGCTGGGATTACAGGCATGTGCCACCGCGCCTGGCCCTGAAATATATGTTGTTATTAACTGTAGTCACCATGCAGTTCAGTAGATCACTACGTTATTTCTTATCTCCAGTTTAAATGAAAGTTTGTACCCTTTGATTAACATCTCCCCTTTCTCTATCCCTCCATCTCTGCGAAGCCTCTGGTACCCACCCTTCTTTCTACTCTCCATTTGCATGTGATTGAACTTTTTTAGAATCCACATATAAGTGAGATGATACATTATTTGTTTTTCTGAGCCAGGCTCATTTCACTTAACATGATGTCCTCTGATTCCATTTGTGTTGTCTCAAATGACAGACATTCCTTGTTTTTTAAAGGTTGTATATAGTATTCCATCGCGTGTGTATATATCACATTTTCTTTATTCATTCGTCCACTGCTAAACACTTAGGTTGCTTCCTATCTTGGCTGTTATGGATAATGCGGAAATAAACAGAGGTGTGCAGATCTCTTAGATGTTCCAGTTCCAATTCCTTTGGATATATACCCAAAAACAGAATTGCTGAGTCGTATGGTAATTCTATTTTTGGTTTTTTGAGGAACCTCCGCATTATTTTCCAAAATGACTGTACTTGCTCCTTTTTGATTATGAACACATGGGCTCAATTCTACAAGATTGGGCTTAAAACTCACCTCCTTCAGGAAAAGTCTGACTTCTTCAGTAGTCACTTCCTCTTTTGTGCTCTTAGACGCCCTTTTAGTATGGCACTTCTAATGCCATGCAGTAATTATCTTTTTTTTTTTTTTTTTTTTTTTGCCTTCATATCCTCCTCCCTGGCAAAAGCCCAGTTTTAATCATCATGATGTATCTCTTGTACATAATGCAATGAGAAAACATTTTAAAAATAAATTTGAAAGCTACAACACAGAATAATAGGCCCTCTTGGTTACAAGGGATCCCAGCATTCTAGTTCAGCCATCTGTGACAGATTAGACTTTGACATAATCAGCTCCAGTGAAGGGAACTCTCTCCTGAGGAAGCCCATTCTATTTCTGGAGAACTCTTATAAGGTTCCTCCTTGTTCTGAGCCTTGAATCCTTCTCTCTGCAGTTCTTGCCAATTAGTCCAAGTTCTATTTCTTGGAACCTCCTGAATGACTGTTGGACTTCAGAAATCAGCTCTCCTGTTCTTCAAACTAAGCATTGAACATTCTTTCAAGGACTGCTCACAAGGCACAGGTTGAATTTCTAAGCTCCTGCACATGCTTCAGCTTGTCTCAGTCTCTCTGGATATGTGGCTCCAGAATTGTGTATTATACAGGTGTGGTCTGACTGGAATAGGACATCAACAAGGAAGACTCATGAGTAAGAAGACTCATGAGCAATATTGAAGGCACGGCTGATGTTGTGCAACGAGATACCAATTTCCATAGCCAAGCAGAGCAGCCCACGATGAAGAACAAAGGAGACAGGTGTTTGTGTTTTTATTTATTTTGAGAGTGGATGTTGCTCTGTCACCCAGACTGAAGCACAGTGGTGTAATCACGGCTCACTGCAGCGTCAACCTCGTAGGCTCAGGTGATCTTCCTCCCATCTCAGCCTTCCAAGTAGCTGGGACCACAGGTGTACACCACCACACCCAGCTATTTTTTTTCATTAATATTTTTTGTAGAGACATGGGTTTTGCATGTTGTTCACACTGGTCTCGAACTCCTGGGCTCAAGCAATCCTCCCACTTTCTCCTTCCTAAGTGCTGGGAGGGATTACAGGTGTGAGCCACTGCACCTGGCCTGTTTGTGTTTATTCAGGGCTATGGATTGGCAAGGTAAGAATAGTGAAGGATCACAGAAAAGGAACCTCTCTGGAATTCCATTTCAACCATTTATATCATCTTCTTCACACGATCATCTTCAGAACAGTCCCCACATTCTTCAAAGACTTTGGCATCTAAAGTGAATTCGTTCAGACTTTCCTCTGTATGTTTTCAGAAGTTACTGATTTTTTAAAAATTTATCCCTTCTCCTTATTTGATGTGGCAAAGAGAAAGACACTTTTCACATTATTTTTCTAACAATATGTTGCTTAAAATTTGATAAACTAGTAATTCCTTTGAAATTACATGACAAAATAAAATAAACCTTATCTCATTAGATTTAAAAACATAAAATAGTGCCTGCTTCAGCAGCACATATGCAAAAATTGGAATGATACAGAGAATATTAGCATGACCCCTGCATGAGTATGACACACAAATTTGTGAAAAATAAGAATGAAAACATGAAATGGAGTGTCCAACTCACCCATGATTGGTGTTGTTCTGTAAACATGGGAGAATCAGACTCCAGGGCCGGGTGCCATGAAAGAAGGAATGGGCTTCATGGATCTCTACTCTTCACTCCAAGATTATGGGGGGTGGGAGGTGGGGATCGGGGAGATGTGTGGAACTCTCTCTTCTTAGAGTGCCCATTTCAAAATTACAGCAGGAGCAATTTATTAGACACAAAGAAGAAATTTCTGACTATCAGAGTCTCCAAATATTGCAACACTTCAACAACGTGAAACATTAACATCCTGTGAAATAGCAAACTGACACATGACTCCGGAAGGAATGTCCCTCAAGAGGGCTGAGATTAATATTCGTGTCCTGGAGATAGGGCGACCAGATCAGAAAGGCTTTAGATTGAAATTAGAAGAGGAGACAAACACCTAGATAGACTTGTGAAACCAGTTTTTATGGAAGACAGGTGTGACTTCTACAGGAAGAGCCTTATTTTGTAAATGAGTGAAATGTATTATTTCACTGGTAATAACGTGGACGTGAGATATAATATAGTATAGTACAAACAATCTTAGGAGGATAAGGTTACTTGGTCTGATAGGAATTCAAGAGTGGAATATGGGAATTAAAATACATCTTTAGGTCAGGCAAGGTGGCTCATGCCTATAATCCCAGCACTTTGGGAGGCTGAGGCAGGCATGGTGGTGGGCACCTGTAGTCCCACCTACTCAGGAGGCTGAGGTGGGAGGATCACTTGAGCCCGGGAAGTTGAGGCTGCAGTGAGCCAAGATTGCACCACTGCACTCCAGTCTGGGTGACAGAGTGAGAACCTGTGGCAAAAAAAAAAAAAAAAGCTTACAAATACATCTTTAGGCCAGGAGAGGTGGCTTATGCCTATAATCTCAGTGCTTTGGGACGCCATGGTGGGAGGATATCATCAGGAGGCCAGGAGTTCAAGACTAGCCTGGGCAATGTAGCAAAACCCCATCTACACACACACACACACACACACACACACACACACACACACACACAATATAGCAGGGCATAGTGGCGAGCTCCTGTAGTCCCAGCTACTTGAGAGGCTGAGGCAGGGCAGTTGCTTGAGCCCAGGAGTCTGAGGCTGCAGTGAGCTATGATCACACCACTGCACTTTAGCCTGGGCACCAAAGCAAGATGCTGTTTTATTTTATTTTATTTTTATAAAATAAAAGTATATTTTTTTATAATGACCAGTTAGAAGGGAAATTGCAATGCACCAAAGACCCACAGACCATGGCTATATATCAAGGGCCAGATGAGGCATTGGGCCCTAGGAATGTGATGATAATCGAGGCAACTATTCTTCCTGTCCTTGTGGAGTCTAATGGGGGTAAGAGAAGAGAGTATGGTCTCTTTAAGGGATTGAGAGAAGGTCCTGATGAGGTGGGAAATGGCTAAAGTTAGAGAGACAAGAAAGGGCTCAGAGGCCATATAATGGACTTTAGACCTTAGACCTTATCTTAATGTCAAGGGGATGTCATTAAAGGATTTGAAGCAGGAACAGGACATGAACAAATTTTATGGGGGACAAGAATTGAGGCAGAGCCTAGAAGTTAAGACAGCAATCTATGCAAGAAAGAGTTGTGGCTTGAGGCCAGGCAGGTGGCTCTCGCCTGTAATCGCAGCACTCTGAGAGGGTGAGGCAGGCAGATTGCTTGAGTCCAGGAGTTCAAGACCAGCCTGGACAACATGGTGAAGCCCCATCTCTACTAAAAATACAAAAAATTAGCCAGCCATGGTGGTGCTTGCTTATAGTCCCAGCTACTCAGGAGACTGGGGTGGGAGGATCACCTGAGCCCAGGATGTTCAAGCTTCAGTGAGCCAAGATCACGCCACTGCTCTCCAGCCTGGGTAACAGAATGAAACCCTATCTCAAAAAATAAAAATACAAATAAAAAAGAATTGTAGCTTGGATTAAGGTAGGGATGGATTCAATTATAGTCAGGATTAAAATTAGCAAGACCCAGACCAACTGGAAATACAGGGTGAAAAAGAAGAAGGAATCAAAGATAACACCAACATACCTAGCTCTGGCTTTCTGGGGAGTGCCATTCGCTGAGCTGGGAGCATGGAAGGAGGGCTCAAGTAGATGGGGAGGGGTTTGAGCTGAGCTCCATTTCAGCCATAATGAGTAGAAGGGGCCTGCAGCTCATTGGAGTGGAGATGCCTAGGAGGCAGGTGGAATTGCAGACTGAAGACATAGGAGAAGAGGTGGGTAGGTGTTCAAGATTTAGAAGTTGAGATTATCCAGGGAGAGGCCCAAGAATGAAATCATTCATCTAGACATAAATCTGTGAAAGGCCGGGTGTGGTGGCTCACACCTGTAATCCCAGCACTTTGGGAGGGCGAGGCAGGCCAATTGCATGAACCCAAGAGTTTGAGACCAGCCTGGGCAACATAGCAAGGCCCTGTCTCTACAAAAAAATACAAAAAATTAGCTGGGTGTGATGTGTGTGCCTGTAGTCCCAGCTACTCAGGAGGGGGGACTACTTCATTTATATCATCTTCTTCACACTATCATCTTCAGAACAGTCCCCTCATTCTTCTGGGCGGGGGGATCACTTGAGTCTGAGAGGCTGAGACTGCAGCAAGCCAAGATTGTGCCACTGTGCTTCAGCCTGGGTGATAGAGTGAGACCCTGTCTCAAAAAGCAGACAAAACAAATAAAAAACCACACCAAATCTGTGAAAAGGTACAGAAGGAAACTGCAGAGTACACACATATTTTTACATCAATCCCTTCTGTACTCATTCCACAGCAACATTTTAAAAATAAATTTATAATCTGGAAGTTTTAAATAAATAAATCTGTAGTCTGGAGGTTTAATCTGTCAAATTAAAAACATAATAGTCTTATTATGGGGGATTATTTAGGAATGTGGCTAACATCAAGATATGAATGAAGAATGGAGATATCTACAGTTTTTTTGTTTTTAATTTTGATTATTTATTTAAAGGCAGGATACCACTATGTCGCCCAGGCTGGTCCCAAAATCCTGGGCTCAAGCAATCCTCTCACCTCTGCCTTACAAAGTGTTGAGATTACAGGCATGAGCCACCGCACCCGGCCTCTGTTAACATTTCAAGAAAAGGTAATGTCCCGGTAATCCTAGCACTTTGGGTGGCCGAGGCGGGTGGATCGCCAGAGGTTGGGAGTTCAAGACCAGCCTGACCAACATGGTGAAACTCCATCTCTGCTAAATATACCAAAAAAAAAAAAAAAAATTAGTTGGGTGTGGTGGCGGGTGCCTGTAATCCCAGCTACACTGGAGGCTGAGGCAGGAGAATCACTTGAACCTGGGAGGCAGAGGTTGCCGTGAGTGGAGATCATGCCATTGCACTCCAGCCTGGGCAACAAGAGAGAAACTCCATCTTGAAAAAAAAGAAAAGGAAAAAAGGTAATGTCAGTATTGTAAACGCTGGAGTCCTGGTTATTGACCTAGGAATTGTTGACCTTTAGAGTGTAATCCTCATCCCTGATTTTTTGTAATTTTTTCTCATCTATTCAGGTCAGAGAAAAACTTTTCTAGTTATTTCACACTCAGATGGATTTGCCAAGAGCCTGAGGTACAATGGTGAACCCATTATCTTTTAGAACTGCCAGCTGGTGACTGGGGTCATATGCCATAAAGACAAACAGTTGGCGTCTAAGTCAAGACATTCTTTTTACTTAACAAACTCTTAAGAATGCTTAGCATCATTTCCTAGGTTAAAGCTGTATCTTAGACATTAATGGGATGCAAAATTATTTGACTTGCGTCTTTGCATAAAAGATCTTTGCCATGCTTCAGGGCATACCAGACACAATCACTCCATAATTATAGGATAGCTCTTGGGACTGGCTTCAATTAACCAAGCTGCTTCTCAGTTACTACTATATTACCCATATTTATAGCATTTGACATTTTCACAGTGCTCTTTAATCAGACTGTATGTAGGCTGACTTAATCTAAATCTCTCACATACTTGGGATACCAGATGTTCCTGTTTTCTGGACCTTCCAGATGGAGAAACAAGGCATGAATCAGTTGTCCGATGATGGCACCTGGGAGTTACAGTCCCAAGTCACTTGGGCAGGTCAGGGGTGGTTGAGCATGCATACTAAAGCAAAGTCCTGCTTGGCAAGGTTGGTTAGGTCAATGGGACACCAAGAAACTGTGCTAAACGTAAAAAGACACTGTCTTGAGTGCAAAGGTCCAAGGACTGGACGAGCCCAGCTAGTTCAATGGACTCAGGAGCCTAAAGTCCTTGCAACCACCAGGCTAACAAGGCAATGAGACGAAGCAAGGATGCCTCTTAGGGGCCTGCCAGACAGCCTCTCACAAGCACGGAAGTCAAGAAAAGTCTTGCGTTATTTCTAGAGAAATTCCAGGCATCTAGCTCGCACTGAGAAGTAAGTGAGCAACTTAATAAGCAAGAAAGTAATAGTAGCTTAAAACTATAGCCAAAGAAGTTAGAGTCACGAGATGTTTGGCTCCCCATGTAAGCTAAAGATAACATCTTACCATATCTCTCTGAGTTGTTTCAGAAACTTAAACCTCCAACAAATGGAACCACTGGCACATACACCTCAGATAAAGGGGAACTGAGGAATGAACTCTGATAAGAGTTCTTTGTTCTAAATTTCTTCCTGAAGGGCCTGGAGGAGGTCATGCCCACAAGCCAGAGTTTACATTCTTTTCTGTGGATCCAAAATTTTTAGATAAACTTCTGCCTCCTGAACCAACTGCAAATCAGAAAATATTTGAATCTACCTATGACCCGTGCCCTCCCTAACCCAGACGTCCTGCATTTCTAGGTCAAACCAATATATAGTTGCCATATATTGATTTATGACTTTGCCTGTAACCTCTGCCTCCCTACCTTTAAAAACTCTTACCTGTAATCCATCAGGGACTTCAGGTCTTAAGCATGAGCTGCCTCATTCTCCTTGCTGGGTGCCCTGCAATAAATGCGCCATTTTCTCTGGCTGCAATCCCAATGCTAGTGTTTGGTTTTGCTGCCCCAGGTGAACAGACCCCAGTTTGGTTCAGTAACAGCAAGAGATGTGAGTGGGCTTCTGCTACTACCTTTTAAAGTGAACAAACTTTGGCTTCCCTGTTCTTTATCCCCCAAGTCTAACAGTTTTCTGGGCTCTGCTGGAAGTTCTATCTCTTGTGACTGGACAGTGGCGATCAGGACCCAGAATGGAAAGTTGTCTGAATCTGAAATAGTGAATATGGGATGCCATCACCTTATTCCTGCTCATCACCCATAAGGGTTGGGCATGGACCCTGATCACAAAGATTCTGACAAAGTTTTATATCTATTTATGAGTGGTTAATTTTACCATTCTGATTGATAGCAACCCCAAAGAAATACTAGTGCAAATCACAATAGCCAGCACTTTCAATTACATCCACATGATTGAAAAGATAGCTATGCATCTATGCTATCCCATAGATGCATAGCTATATATGTAGTTACATGACTTTTGTTGTCTTGCTATCCTGGAAATCTACAGCAGAATCCCTATGGAAATGATAACCCTCTGTCATTCTATATCTGATTCACTAAGAACACATCTGCCCCTTCTAGCCCTCCAAGATTTTTTTCTTTCATTATAAACCATAAATCCTGTCCCCAAGTTTGTAGAGCTGGAAATCATTTGAATTTGCAGGCTGAATTTGTTAGAAATGTTTTTTTCGCAGTAAATATGAAATGAGATGAATGTTAAATTGTGCCGTGTTTTTTTTCTTCTTCTAATTTAATGGTGACTATTACGCTTAGGTCTTGCTTTCTTTCATTAGATGAGTCATTTTAAAGAAGAAAGATCTGTCCTGAGATTCTCTTCTAAAGTTCCATATTTGACCAAGCATAGCTGGCTGGTTTTGTAAATGTCATTACTAAGCAAAGTTATTTTTCAATGAGTGGCTTTCTGGTAACTCAACTGGGTCCTCAGTGCTGCTCCACACATGGTCACACATTGTCACATATTCCAAGGCAGTACTTCAAACCTCAGTGTTCCTTGTTAACCCATCCAAACTTTTCTATCTTCACTTATTCTTAGTAAATAGCTGCCCACACAGTTCAGTGACCAGGCAAAAACTTCTTCAACTTCCCTACTTACAGGCTCACACTCTTTATGTCTTCACAACTGACCTCACAGGTGAAACGTTGTCTTTGGTCAAGCCTGGTCCTCTATTTGTACTTTTGTTTCTCTACTGCCCTCCATCTCTTCTGGGCACATCAGGCATTCCCTCCTGAATTTTCCGTTTCTTCTCATTGTCTCCTTCCCCCAGCCTGCAAAACCACAAAGTCTCTTCTATCTTACCAAAGAAATACCCTTCCCTAAAAACAAAATATAGTCATGTTTCTCTTCCACCCTTTGCCACCAAGCTCCTCTAAAACATTCTACACCCATGTGGTGGGTCTAATAGTGTCCCAACAAAATTCATGTCCACCCAGCGATACAGAAGGAGATAGGGAAATACCGGGTAGAAGAGGGCAGTTCCCCAGCAAAGGCCCCACCCTCAAGCCTGAAGACTCGTGGCCCTAAATGAGGACAGGCATTTCTGTTTTCGTGTCCAAAAAGTTGCCTTTTGGCTCACCATGCTCCCTATCCCCCAAATAAACTCCAAATCCCAAGCTCCAGATGAGACCGGCAAGTGAGGAGACGAGCAGGCAAGTAGACCAGCAGACCAGCGACAGCGGAATGACATGGCAGAGAAAGAGAGAAGAGGAGGGATGTCTGGACACCAAGGGGATTTCGGCCGGGGGCGCTTGGAGAAGAGTCCGGCCACTGGGTTGACTGACTCCAGAGGAAGATCACCTCACTCCATTCCCCTTCTGGCTCCCCATCCATCTCTCTGAAAGCCACCTTCACCACTCAATAAAACCTTGCACACATCCTTCAAGCCTGTGTGTGATCTGATTCTTTCAGGATATTCTCTGGGTAAGAGCTTGGGATATAGAAGGCTGTCACACTGGCCCCCTCCCTGCCCTTGTGATAAGGCATAGGGTCCACTGAGCTAATTAATACACAAGCCTTTTGCAGATGGCAAAGCTAAAGGAGCACACTGTAACACATGCCCACCTGGGCTTTGGAAGTCACAGACACACCCACCCCTAGATGCTACTACGGGGCCAAGAGCCCAAAGCAGTCTCCCAGCCTCTGTATCTACCTGTCTGCATGCTCCCCCTAGGGGTTTGAGCTGCAGGGTGACCAAACAGGCAAGCCACACCCCTGTTTGGTCACCCCACACCCAAGTCAGGGAACTCTCCCATTTCACCAGGGCCTCAGAATGTGAGCTTATTTGGAAATAGAGTCTTTGCAGAATTAATTACTTAAGAATCATTAGATTTAAATAATCACAGATCTATGGTGGGCTCTAAATCCAATGACTGGTGTCTTTATAAAGAAAGGAGAGGGATATTTTGCTACTGAGAGACACAGAGAAGGCCACGTTAAGACAGAGGCAGAGATTAGAGCAATGCAGTCACAAGCCAAGGAATGTCTGGAGCTCCCAGAAGCTGGAACAATCAAGGAAAGATCCTTCCTTAGAGTCATCTGAGAAAGTATGGCCTGATACCGTTATTTCAGGCTGCCACAAGTGCAAGAGAATGAGTCTCTGATGCTTTAAACCACCCAGGTTGTAGCAATTTGTTATGGCAGCCCTAGGAAATTAATAAAATCATCCTTCCTCCTGCTTACCAGATGTTTGGGCAAGAATCATCACTGAAATTTTATTGAGCACCTAATGTATTCCTATTTCCAAGTTTATTTTCTGTTTTCTTTTATTTTTATTTTATTTTAAATAGAGACAGAGTCTTACTCTGTCACCCAGGCTGGAGTACAATGGTGCAATCATAGCTCACTATAATCAAATTTCTGGACTCAAGTGATCTGCCCACCTCAGCCTCTCCAGTAGCTGCGACTGCAGGCACACATCATCATGCTTGGCTAACTTTTTTAATTTTTCTAGTGACATGATCTCACTTTGTTGCCCAGGCTGGTCTTGGACTCCTGAGCTCAAGCGATCCTCCTGCCTCAGCCTCCCAAAGTCCTGGGACTGCAGGCATGAGCCACCATGCCCAGCCTATTCCAACTTCTTTATACATATATCTCATTTGATCTTTAGTCTCTTAGAGGTAGGGGCCATCATTATCCAAATTTTTTTTTTTTTTTTGAGACGGAGTCTGGCTCTGTTGCCCAAGCTGGAGTGCAGTGGCCGGATCTCGGCTCACTGCAAGCTCTGCCTCCCGGGTTTACGCCATTCTCCTGCCTCAGCCTCCCGAGTAGCTGGGACTACAGGCACCCGCCACCTCACTCGGCTAGTTTTTTTGTATTTTTTAGTAGAGACGGGGTTTCACCGTGTTAGCCAGGATGGTCTCCATCTCCTGACCTCATGATCCGCCCGTCTCGGCCTCCCAAAGTGCTGGGATTACAGGCTTGAGCCACCCTGCCCGGCCCATTATCCAAATTTATATAGATGAAGTAACTGAAGCTTAGAGTGCTTACAAGATCACACAGCTAAAGGGAAGAGTTAGGGTTCAGGCCCAAGTCTAGCAGACTCCGTAGTCCAAACTGTCAATCATAATCACAACTGGCCACTACATGATCCTCAAATTCTTGCAATTTGGATTCCACTCAAAATATGACAATTGTTCCTTAATAACTAACTGTAATGTTTTTCTGGCCCACTGTATAACATTTCACATATAGCTCTGTTGACCTAAAAAGAAGAGACTGAGGCACAAAATATAATTTGTTTATTTACACTTAGAGACAAGGTCTTGCTCTGTTACCCAGGCTGGAGTGCAGCGGTGCGATAATGGCTCGCTGCAGCTTTGAACGCCTGGGCTCAAGGGATCCTTCCACCTTAGCCTCCCAAGTAGTTGAGACAAGTGTGGGCCAGTGCTTCCAGCACAAAATATAATTTAAAGAATTTACTTGCGCCAAAGTAAGGGTAGCTTCTGGGAAGACCAAGACTCAGTTAATCTTGGGTGTGAGCTCTGCTTGGCCTTTGTTACAAGCAGGTTTTGTTTTTGTTTTGTTTTTGGATGGGGTCTTACACTGTTGCCCAGGGTGGAGTGCAGTGGCGCGATCATGGCTCACTTCACCCTCAAACTCCTTGGCTCAAGTGACCCTCCCACCTCAGCCTTGTAAGTAGCTGGGACTACAGGTGTGTGTCACCACTTCTGGATAATTTTTTAATATTTTGTGGAGATGGGAGTCTTGCTATGTTTCCCACGCTGGTCTCGAACTCCTGGCCTTAAGGGATCCTCCTGCCTCTGCCTCCCAAAGCACTGGGGTTGCAAGCATGGCGTGAGTCACTGCACTGGGCCACAAGCAGATTTTTTTTTTAGATGGAGTCTCTCTCCGTCACCCAGGCGGGAGTCCAGTGGCATGATCTCGGCTCACTGCAACTACTGCCTTCCAGGTTCAAGCAATCCTCCTGTCTCAGCCTCCCGAGTAGCTGGGATTACAGGTGTGCACCACCATGCCCGACTAATTTTTGTATTTTTAGTAGAGACGGAGTTTCACTGTGTTGGCCAGGCTAGTCTCAAACTCCTGGCCTCAAGCGAATGGCCCACCTTGGCCTCCCAAACACAAGCAGATTTTTAAAGACAAAAATGGGGTACAGTGACTACAGAGTGTGGGCTACAGTGTCCAGTGAGGCATTGTTACATTAATTTACAGCTACCTGTGGCAATGGCAAGCAGCTGTAAAAGACGAATACATAGCTCAAGAGGGTAGAGTTGCTGTCTCATGTTAATGCCTCTCTGGGCCTGATGATTTAAAAGGACTCACATTCCTCAGATAAAAATTATTCTTCCCTTAATCCCTTCTTGTAACTCCTCCATCCACATGGAAAAGTATTCATTTTCTTACCCTGATTCTTCACGGATGTCTTTTTCACCATGGCATCTGCTTAGCTTTCTTCTACCTCTGCACTCTCTTCCCCAGAGACGTGGCCTACCTCCACAGCTTCAGTCATCCCTTCTACCTCAAAAATGCTGCCCTCCTTTGGGGAACCAGCTTCAAACCAGCATTGCCGTCTTCTTCCTCCAGCCCTCCTCCCTGAGGTCCCGCAGCAACCTTACTCATGTGATCGCCCTTGCAAAGGTACCTCTCACTCTAGATTAGCTCTGATTATAGAACCATCTCTGCCCTGTAAGGCTCATGGCCACACTTGATACCTGCACCCCCCATCCATGCTATTATGACAGATATATATTTGGTTTTCATCAACAATTCCCAGCTCTCAGTCCCAGTAGCCCTTGTTATTTTCTAAGTGAGTAGTACAGTAAGAATACTTTTTGCTAAAGTATTTGGCCTTTTGGTTTTGGTTCCTAAAGTAGCTACTGAAGGATAAAAGTGAAAGACAATCTTTTATTATTTACAAGTCCTTTCAAATACATCTGAGCTTATGTGAATGAGGCAATGTTTGGAAAGTTCCTGAAACCACTGGATGGGAGTTGGTTGCCAGAGGAAGCAGCCTTGTGCCCAAAGGGTTGGGACTTTCAGCCTCACCCACCAACCTCCAGGGAAGGGACAGGGCCAGCGGCTTCATCAATCATGCCTACATAATGAAACTTCCAGAAAAACCCAAAAGGACAGGGTTTGGAGAATTTTCAGATGGTTGAACATGTGGAGGTTCCTGGAGGGTGGGCCTCCAGGGAAGGCCTAGAAGCTCTGTGCCCTTCCACACACCTGACCCTATATGTCACTTCATCCACATTCTTTGTAATATCCTTTAAAATGTGAAAGGAAAATAAATCTTGAAACCCAAAGCTCACTAAGCTAAAGGGGAAAGTCGAGCTTGGAATGGTTTAGGGTAAACCTGCCTCCCATTCTATTCCAAAAAGAGATAGCTACTAATGTCAGAGGCATGTGAACCAGAGCAACTCCATCTTAAATAGGAACTAGGTAAAATGAGACTGAGACCTACTGGGCTGCATTCCCAGGTGGTTAAGGCATTCTAAAGTCACAGGATGAGATAGGAGGTCAGCACAAGATACAGGTCATAAAGACCTTGCTGATAAAACAGTTTGCAGTAAAGAAGCCAGCTAAAACCCACCAAAACCAAGATGGCCACAAGAGTGACCTTCGGTTGTCCTCACTGCTACATTCCCACCAGTGCCATGACAGTTTACAAATGTCGTGGCAACGTCAGGAAGTTACCCTATATGGTATAAAAAGGGGAGGCATGAATAATCCACCCCTTGTTTAGCATATAATCAAGAAATGCCCATAAAAATGGGCAACCAGCAGCCCTTAGAGCTGCTCTGCCTATGGAGTAGCCATTCTTTTATTCCTTTACTTTCTTAATAAACTTGCTTTCACTTTACTATATGGACTCTCCCTGAATTCTTTCTTAGGCAGGATCCAAGAACCCTCCCTTGGGGTCTGGATCCCGACTCCTTTCCTGTAACACTAAGATAATAAAAAAAAAGTTACATACCTCCATCACAATTTGTGGGCAAAGGACAGACAGAGCTCAAAGTCACCTCTCTGCTCACTGAGATAAATGCATATCTGGTTGCTTCCTTTGGAGAGGCTAATCAGAAACTCAAAAGAATACAACCATTTTTCTCTTATCTACCTATGACCTGGAAGCCCCCACCCCGCTTCGAGTTGTCCTGCCTTTCTGGATTGAACCAATGTACATCTTACATATATTCCTTGATATCTCGTGTCTCCCTAAAATGTGTAAAACCATGCTTGCCCCAACCAAGCTTGGGCACATGTCATCAGGACCTCCTGAGGCTGTGTCATGGGTATGTTCCTAACCTTGGCAACACAAAGTACTTCCTAAACTGATTGAGACTTATCTCAGATACTTTTTGGTTTACAATAATAAACTGGTTATAGAGTTCATAAGCCACTCTAGCAAATTATTCAAAACCAAGGAGGGGGTCATGGAAATCCCAATTTATAGCCAGTCAGTCAGAAGCATGGGTAAAATAATCTGGGGCTTGCGACTAGCATTTGATATGGGGCCAGTCTTGTGGGACTGAGCCCTCACCCTGTGGGATCTGATGCTATCTTCAGGTAGACCACGTCAGAATTGAAGTAGAGAAGACGCCCAGGTGGTGTCTGCTGCAGCACTGCTTGCTTGCTTGGTGTGGGTGGGAGAGGCCCTGCAACATTTGTGACCCCCCTCCCCTGCCCTTGACATTTGGTCACAGAAGTCTTCTGTATGGAATGTTGTGGGATGAGAAAATAGAAAAAATACACTGGGTTTGTTATTTCCACACTCCACCCCCATGAAGTTAGTGTATGAATCTTATTGTTGATTCATCTTTCTTAATCTCTTGCAAAACTCTCCTCTTCTCTCCATCCTGTTGTCAATGGTTGAATCAGCCTCTCTCATTTGATTTGTTGCAATGGCCTCCTATCTTCATTGTCCCCATCTCCAGTCCATGCTTCACACTACAGCTCCTGCCATATATCCAAAACACATGCTATTCCCTTGTTGAAAATCCCAAATGGGTCCTCATTGTCTAGAGAGCAGGTCCAGGTGCTGCCCCTGCATTTCCTTACCCGTCCATAATTTTGTCTCAATGTGGAATACCTATGTAAACCAAAGATAAAATTCTAAGCCCCGCAACCACGTGAATGGACCCCTCCTCTTAGCAAGGGCATTTCAAAGCTAACTTGAAAAACTAGTTCAGGTCATGATGGGCAGGGGCCGTCTGACATGCCTCATTATACCCTCCTCCCTTTTGGAATTACTGATAAAACAGACTCTTTACGTCTGACAAGTAACTTTTACAATGTATTCTCTCTGAAGCCTGCTGCCTGGAGGTTTCACCTGCATGATAAAACTATGGATTCCACATCCCCTTATCTTAACCCAGACATTCCTAAGTTTTACACAATAGCAACTATTTCTTTTTTTTTTTTTTTTTTGAGACGGAGTCTGGCTCTGTTGCCCAGGCTGGAGTGCAGTGGCCGGATCTCAGCTCACTGCAAGCCCTGCCTCCCGGGTTCACGCCATTCTCCTGCCTCAGCCTCCCGAGTAGCTGGGAGTACAGGCGCCCGCCACCTCGCCCGGCTAATTTTTTTTTGTATTTTAGTAGAGACGGGGTTTCACCGTGTTAGCCAGGATGGTCTCGATCTCCTGAACTCGTGATCCGCCCGTCTCGGCCTCCCAAAGTGCTGGGATTACAGGCTTGAGCCACCGCGCCCGGCCAATAGCAACTATTTCAACCAATTGCCCATCAGAAAAACTTTAAATCTACCTTTAACCTAGAAGCTCCGCCTTCATCCCACTGCCCCGCTTTGAGTTGTCCCACCTTTCTGGACTGAACTGATATACATCTGACATGTATTTGATTAATGTCCCATGTCTCCCTAAAATGTAAATGAAACTAAGCTGTACCCCAGCTACCTTGGGCACATGTTCTCAGGATCCTGAGGGCTGTGTCATGGGCCATTGGGCACTCATATTTGGCTAGAATAAATCTCTTAAAATATTTTAGAGTTTGACTCTTTTCATGGACACCTAGTTTTACCTTATACCTCTTAGCCCCACCTTCAGTATTCCCTAGAGCAATTTGTCAACCTATTTGTCGCTATTGACATTCTACCACATCCACCTCCTGTTAAGACAAGTTTAGCCTAAAGCTGCCTCCTTACATACTTTAAGTTTGGCCTAAATGTTTTTCTGTACATTGTGAACTATAACAAGTGGAGGTGTAAACAGACCACAGTCTACACTTGTGCCAGTCACCTGGTTTTGGCCAGTCAAATGTAGCCGACTGTTCAAACAGTGTTCAAATAAGGCAATGTCACCATGTACCCAGCCCAGCTGTTTTTGTACCTCACTTTCTTTTTCTGAACATCACTTCCTTTTTCTCTCCATAAATCTTCCAGCATGTGGCTGCACGGGAGTCTCAGAGCCTACTCTGGCTTGGGAGGCTGCCTGATTCACAAATCATTCATTGCTCAATTAAACTCCTTTAAATTTAATTAGGCTGAAGTTTTCTTTTATCACTTTTTTGATGTTTTTTCCCTAATTGTTGCTCTTCATGAAATTGTAATGTAACAACACAGATATACTGTCTATGTGTTTATGCTCTGTGACCCTTTGAAGGTCACAAACCCTGTAATAGCTAAAATAATTTTGTCCCACCAAAAAACAGTTTTCTGCCAGGCATGGCGGCTCACGCCTGTAATCCCAACATTTTGGGAGCCCAAGGGGAGAGGATCACTTGAGGCCAGGAGTTCCAGACCAGCCCAAGCAACATAGCGAGACCTCTACCTCTACAAGAAATTTTTTAAACTTAGTAGGGTGTAGTGGCACATGCCATAGTCCCAGCTACTTGGGAGGCTGAGGTGGGAAGATTGCCTGAATGCAGGAAAGTCCAGGGTGCAGTGAGCTGAGATTGCACCACTGCACTCCAGCCTGGGTGACAAAGTGAGATCCCGTCTCAGATAAAAAGAAGAACCAGTTTTATACCCTTGAAGACAATATTATTCCCTGCCCCCACACCTGCCATTGAGAATGCACATCCTAGACAGAATATGAACTTTGGAATCAGAACCAGACTCAAATTTCTGCTCTGAGATGTGTAAGCTGTGTGATATGTGATACGAAAAAGTTGTTCAGTGTTCTCTCTGATCTTCAATGTTCCCTGTGCTGGCATCTGAGATATTCAGTGAGACCGCATTACCACCCAACTTTCCTTCTGCCCAATCCTGCTTTCCTTCTTTTCCTTTCCCATCAACAGATGTTGATGCCAAGGTCACTCCCTGATAAACTTCCTGCATATTGATCTCCAGCTCAGAGAGTCAGCTTTCTGGGGCACAGCCTTTCACAGTGCCCTGTTCATCACAGGGCGAACCCCAAAACTGCGGTTCAGCCTGGGAGCCCATGTGGGTTCTTGGCTTTGCATAGGAAAGAAATCAAGAGTGAGCTGATAGAGTAAAGTGAAAGCAAGTTTATTAAGAAAGCAAAGGAGCCTGGGCACAGTGGCTCGCGCCTGTAACCCCAGCACTTTGGGAGGTCAAGATGGGCAGATCGCCTGAGGTCGGGAGTTCAAGACCAGCCTGACCAACATGGAGAAACTCCTTCTCTACTAAAAAAAATAAAAATAAAAATTAGCTGGGCATGGTGGCACATGCCTGTAATCCCAGCTACTCGGAAGGCTGAGGCAGGAGAATCACTTGAAGCCAGGAGGCAGAGGTCACAGGTGAGCCAGATTGCGCCGCTGCACTCCAGCCTGAGCAACAAGAGCAAAACTCCATCTCAAAAAAAAAAAAAAGAAAAGAAAGAAAAAAAGAAAGAAAAGAAAGAAAGAAAGCAAAGGAATAAAAGAGTGGCTATCCCAAGGCAGAATGGCAGCATGGGCTGCTTGACGGAGCATACTTATGGTTATTTATTGATTATATGCTGTGTGAGGGGTGGGTTATTCATTCGGGAAAGAGGTGGGGAGTTCCCAGAACTGAGGGTTTCTTCCCCTTTTTGACTACATAGGGTAACTTCCAGACATTGCCATGGTATTTGTAAACTGTCATGAACTGGTGGGAGTGTCTTTTAGTATGCTAATGCGCTATAATTAGCATTTAATGAGCAGTGAGGACACCAGAGGTCACTTTCACTGCTATCCTGGTTTTGGAGGGTTTTGGCCTGCTTCTTCACTACATCCTGTTTTATCAGCCAGGTCTTTGTGACCTGAAGCTTGTGATACCGGTCCTACCGAACTCCTATCCCATCCTGTGACAAAGGATACTTAACCTCCTGGGAATGCAGCCCAGCAAGTCTCAGCCTCATTTTACGCAGTCCCTGTTCAAGATGGAGCTGCTCCCGTTCAAACACCTCTGACATGTTTACTACTGCCTGGCACAGAGGTAGGGCTCCATAAATGTGAATTCTCTCCTTCCTGATTGTGACCAAGCTTCCTGGGTTGCCACTTACACTGCTTGTTGGTACACATTCTGGACACTTTCCTCTGCTCAAAAGTCACCTTCTTGAAGCCTTTTCTGACTGACTACTTTCCCAGGGGTAGAGAGTAACTACTTCCTTGATGCCCTGTAGCATTCCCTATTTCCCTCAGTTAACATGTCACTGTACTGGCTCAGTGCAGACATGATTGTTGAGTGAACAGGAAGTTCTGCCTGTCTAGCAGGACAATTTTCTGTTGTCAGAAGCTGGGTCCACCTGCCTGGTGCTTATCCCAGGACAAACAATACGTGTCATTTCTGGATTCCTGGCCCTGCCCCACTTTATTTACAATGTCCCAAAACACCTACTTATGTAAGCAGTTCAAGGTTCCAATTTTATTAGAAGCCATTCCACGGAAGGCTTTGAATGCTAGCAGTGCATACTTGGTTGGTGGCCAATTATTTCCAATGCTATTGGAAAACGGAACATGATAAAAAAATAAGAACATACTGGGGTGCAGTGGCTTATGCCTATAATCTCCAAATTTTGCGAGGCCAAGGCAGAAGGATCTCTTGAGCCTGAGATTTTGAGACCAGTCTGGGCAACATGGTGAGACCTCCATCTCTACAAAACAATTTTTAAAAATTAGCTGTGTTTAGTGGTGCATACTATAGTTCCAGCTAGTGGGGAGACTGAGATGGGAGGATGACTTGCACCCAGGAGAGGCTGAGGCTGCAATGAGCCATGATTGTGCCACTCTACTGCCTGGGCAACAGAGCAAGACCTTGTCTCAAAAAAAAAAAAAAAAAAAAAAGAAGAAGAAGATAACATTAAACTTTGCTTTTAGTGACCTTCAAGGGAGCAACCTGCAAGGGTTATGGCAGTCATTTTCAAACTGGTCCACACAGTGGAATTACTCAGTTCCTCCACCAGAGAATGACCAACTGTATTAGTCTGTTCTCACACTGCTGTAAAGAACTACCAGAGACTTGGAAATTTATAAAGAAAAGAGGCTTAATTGACTCACAGTTCCGCAGGCTATATAGAAGCCATGGCTAGAGTGGCCCCAGGAAACTTACAATCATGGCAGAAGGGCAAAGGGGAAGCAAGTACATCTTCACATGGTGGCAGGAGAGAGAGAGAAGTGGGAAGTGCTACACTCTTTTAAACAACTAGATATTGTGAAAATTCACTCACTATCATGAGAAAACTAAGGGGGAAATCGCCCTCATGATCCAATCACCTCCCACCAGGTCCCTCCCCCAACAATGGGAATCATTATACAATTTGACATGAGATTTGGGTGGAGGCACAGAGCCAAACCATATCACCAGGGTTTTGGAAGTTTTAAAAAATACTCAAGATAGTTTTGATTTGCAAACAAGTTTGGGAACCACTGGGTTGTGGGATTACTGGATATTGACAAAATGGAGATAGTGAGTATAGACCACTCTTCTCAAAAGAGCTTGGCAGTGAAGAGATAAAGGTGCACAGAAAGTAGGAGGTAAGAGGATACCAGGAAGGCGAGGGTTTATTTGTTTACTATATGGGATAACTTGAGAATCCTTATCAGCTGAAGGGAAAAATCCAAAAAGCAGTGGAGACTGAAGCTTCTAGAATAATTCCTGGAGGCGACGGGTCAGTGGCACTAATGAAGAGATTTATTTTATTTTTTATTTTTGAGTCAGGGTCTCTCTCAGTCACCCAGGCTGGAGTTCAGTGGCACGCTCATGACTCAATGCAGCCTTGGACTCCTGGGCTCAAGCAATCCTCCCACCTTCACTTCCCAAAGTTCTGGGATTACGGGTGTGAGCCACTACCCCCAGCAACAAGCAGATGCTTTAAAAAGACACCTCTCCAAGGCACTGGGGGCATCCCTCCCAAACCGGATAGGATTATTACTTTTCTAAATACCCCAATGTCTCTCTGCTGCCTACAAAATGAAATAAAAACTCTTTAGCGTCACACAGAAGGCATTAACAAATAAAACGTATTTTTATTCTCCAACATGCCAAATGTAATTATGTTCATCATAGGAAAACTGGAAACCACAAAGGAATAAAAATAAGTAGATGGACATTACCCATAGTCTTACAGTTAATGATTGCTCCCAATATTTGGAGATACTTCCAATATTTCTCCTCACTGCACATCTTTTGTTGGTTATGGGACATAGCTGGGATCACACTATAAGCAAATTCAAGAAACCAGTGCAATTTCAGGCAGCATTAATAGAAACTGTATGGAATAAAGAACAGAATGGTACCCCTTTGCTCTGCTCTTGTCAGGTGCTGCTCTGTGGAGTGTGAAGTTTGAGTCTGAGTATCCTTTTAAGAGGAGGACCAATGAAGTGGATCACATGGAGGAAGGGAACAAGCAATATGAGGTCTCTGTTAATTTAGTTTCAACTTCTGATTTTCTTTTCATCTCCTGCCATCCTGCCATATCTGGCTCTAAACCCGTGCAAGCCATATAACTGTCGGTTCCCAGAGATTCAAACATTTATACTCATCTGTGTCCTCTGCACACTTCCCTTTGCTTTGAATTGCCCCTTCTTCCTTCAAAGTCCAGCTCTGAGAAGGCATCCATCAGAGGCCTCACAATGGAATAAATCATTCTGTGTTCTCAGAGCACTTTCAGTATTTCTTATATTACTGCTACCATACAAGCCACAGAATAAGCACGAGAGTTATTACTGTATGGGTGTCTCTCCCTGAGAACAACACCATGGCTGATTCAACTTCATGACTCTTTTATAAACCCTGCACAGTTCCTGGAAAATAGTCTATTTATTTATATTTATTACATTCTACCTTGTTATAGGAGTAAGTTAAGAAAGCTTACAAGGATACCTGAAATGTAAGCTCACATAAATTATATGTGGGTTTTTTTTTAAAGTAAAAAACAGAAAAGACAACAAAGTAAAAAAAAAAAAAAAAGCTGTGATTGCAAATGATTATAATCACACCAGTCTCAAGAGGGGCAGCACTTGGCTCTGGGCTTTCTAGCAGCTAAAGTGAAAGGGTCAACTTTCGGGCCATACAGGTCACAATGTCCATGGTCGGATGTGGGTAGGTAAGAGCAGGACAATTAATTACTCAATGCTTTTTGGCATCAAGATAAAATAGAAATTTCTCCTGAGGAATCCTAATGAAGAGGGCTTCATGTGGCATGATAAAAAAAAATTTTTGTTTCAGTTTTCTATTGCTACATAAGAAACTGCTCCAAAGCTTGGTGGCAAAGATGACAATTTATTATGATTATTCATGATTCTGAGGGTTGATAGGCTCAACTAGGTGGTTCTCACTTGGGATCTTTCATAAGGTTGTGGTCAGATGGCAGCTGAAGCTGATCATCACTTGAATGTCTGACACCTGGGCTGGAACAACTGGAGAATCTGGGAGGTTGATCAGACACTCTCAATGCAGACCCTTCATTTGGATAACTTGAACTTCTTCACAGCATGCCAGCTGGTTTTCCCCAGAAGAAGCTTATCAAGAAAGTCAGACAGAAGCTGGGAAGCTTTGTAGGATATAGGCTTGAAAGTCTCACAGAACCACTTCAACTATATTCTGTTAATGAAAGCAGTCATAGGCAAACCCAATCTCAAGCAAGTAGAGGAATAGAATACATCTCTCAATGGGGAAATTGCTTGTAAAGGGAGGGAAGGAATTAGCAGAGGCCATCTTGGAGACAAGCTACCATAATTCTAAACATGTTCAAAATATATGTAATTCTTCATAGACTATTTCTTATACCATCTTTTCAGCATAGTCTGTGACACGGATTTATTCATAAATCTATGCTTTCATTCAACAAATAGTTATGAAGTATTTTCAGTGACAGGTAGTACACAGTAGTGGTTAAAAGCAAGGGTGAATCTAGACTTTTCCACTTATTAGTGGTGTGACCTTAGAAGTTACTTTATTTCACTGTGTCAGTGATATAATTTGACTGTGTCCCCACCCAAATTTCATCTTGAATTGTAGCTCCCATAATTTCCTGGTGTTGTGGGAGGGACCCAGTGGGAGATAACTGAATCATGGGGGCAGTTTGCCCCACACTGTTCTCATGGTAGTGAATAAGTCTCACGGCATCTGATGGTTTTATAAGGGGAAACCCCTTTGCTTGCCTCTCATTCTCTTGTCTGCTGCCATGTGAGACGTGCCTTTTGTCTTCCACCGTGATTATGAGGCCTCCCCAGCTACATGGAACTGTGAGTCCATTAAAACTCTTTGTTTTGTAAATTGCGCAGTCTCAGGTATGTCTTTATTGGCAGTGTAAAAACGGACTAACACAGTTTCCTCATCTACAAATGGAAAGAAACAGTAGTGTATACATCAGAAAGATTGTTCTGAAGATAAACTGAGCTAACAACTGTAAAGTACATGTATTAATCTACAAGCACAGTAAGTTCTCAACAAGTGTTAGCTTCTATAATTACCATCAGCACCATTATCACCATTGCATGACAGGTACCATGTTTTCTAGAGCACAAAGCAAATTCAGTCAGAAGGAATTTTCTGGAAACAGGCAAAAATGCTGTGGGCTGTTTCTCTCTGCTGCATACTCAGAACTGCCAATGGAGAAAGCAATACATTTGGTAAGCAATTTCTATGTGCCAAGTGCTGAATACTACACATACATATTTCCTTCAATCTTCACAAAGCCCTAAGAAACAAAGGCACAAACAGATTAGGTCATGGGCCCAAGTTTACCCAGCTGGTAACTGAAAGAGCTGGAATTTGAACCCAGGTTCTTAGTCATAACTTGGCCTGTCATAAAGGTAAAAGGTAGTCTTCACAAAACTTTTATGAGGGGCCAGAATTTAGTCACATGCTGCTGAAGGGCTTGTATTCATAACCCTGGACTTCTTATCAGTTTACAAGGTATTTTCTCTTAAAAGGTGTTGTCATCCTTTTTACAGATAGGGAAGCTAAAGTTCACAGAAGTGGTTTGCCCAAGGCGGCAGAACCAGGATTCAAATCCAGACCTACTCTAGTCTAAATCCTGAGCTCCTCCACTGAACCAAACTGCCTCTTATTCTATTAAACTTACTAATAGAAAAGTAGTTTTTAAAAATGATGTGATCTGGATATTCCAGCTCTTTACAGATCTGCATGGCACAGAGTAGATGCTCAATAATATTTTGTTATATATTTGTTCTGTCCAGAGAAGGGGATTAGCAAAGTGGGCACAGCAGAAGCAGAAGTATGGGGATGCAGGCAGGTTGCAGTTTAAAGTGGCAACAGAGCATTCCAGATACGATTTACTACAAAGCCAAGGTCAGGAAGAACATTCTGGACTGTCAGGTCAAGGAGGGACTAATTAATAAGAATCTAGAAGGGGGTCAGTGGAAGGAAAGAAGAGTGGTGAAGTAGGATGCCGTGGTTAGGGGACTGCATCATCCTAGGAATGACACAGTGCCACGTGACAACAAGGACAAGGGAGTGGCAATGTTAGGGGTAGTTCAGTAGAGAATAAGTAAAAGGGTCAGGAGAGATGAGGCAATACAGAACTGTGAGATCAGGTTCTTTATCTGGGCATCCTCACTATAAGTACTGCTGTCATCATTATAGAGAAGAAGGTAGAGAAGAGAAGAAGAGAGTAAGCCTGCTGCAAAAACCATCACAGAAGACAAAAGCACATCCTTGGGCGAAGCAAGTGCATTAGTCAGAGTTCTTCGGGGAAACTGAATCAATAGGAGAGACAGGGTGAGAGAGAGGAGGTTTATCATGGGAACAAGTTCACACAATCATGGAGGCTGTGAAGTACCATGATCTGCTGTCTGCAAGATGACAGAACCAAGAAAGCCCATGGTGTAATTTAGTCCAAGGGCCTGAACTAGGGGAGCCAATGGTGTCACTCTCAGTCTCAGGCCAAAGGCCTAGGAACTGGACAATAGTAGATGGGGTGGAGGGATTGTTGGTGGGAGAGAATCACTCTTTCTCTACCTTTTTGTTCTATCTGTGCCCTCAAGGGATTGGATGATGCCCTCCCACATTAATGAGGGTGAATCTCCTGCACTCAGTCTACTGATTCCAATGCTAGTCTCTTCCAGAAACACCCTACCAGATACAGCCAAAAATAATGTTTTACCAACTACATGGGCATCCTGTAGCTCAGTCAAGTTGACATATGATATTAACTGTCACAGCAGGTACCAACATTGAGAAAGTTTATATAACCAGATCATTTGGATTGTAAAAGAGAGAGGGATGTGAGAGGGAGAGAACATTCTTGAGGGTGGGCATGGGCTGTCTTCTTCATCTTTGTATTTTCTTCAGAAATTACCATATTTCTGGCTTTTAGTAAGTCTTGGTAGAGCTTTGCTGAACTCAATCGTAATAACATTGTTTTGTTCTTTTATTAATACAAAATTACTTTATCTCTGAGATATTAATTTTAAAGTATCTTAAATAGGTCCAGCACGGTGGCTCATGCCTGTAATCCTAGCACTTTGGGAGGCTGAGGCGGGTGGATCACTGAAGGTCGGGAGTTCGAGACCAGCCTGTCTAACATGGTGAAACCCTGTCTCTACTAAAAATACAAAAATTAGCTGGATGTGGTGGCATATGTCTGTAATTCCAGCTACTTGGGAGGCTGAGGCATGAGAATCACTTGAACCTGGGAGGTAGCGGTTGCAGTGAGCTGAGCTCACGCCACTGCACTCCAGCCTGGGTGACAGAGTGAGTCTGCCTCAAAAACAAACAAACAAAAAACAAAACAAAACAAAAAAAACAGTTAACAAAATGTAAGAAGAACAATTAAATTTTTTAGGCCGGGCGCGGTGGCTCAAGCCTGTAATCCCAGCACTTTGGGAGGCCGAGACGGGCGGATCACGAGGTCGGGAGATCGAGACCATCCTGGCTAACACGGTGAAACCCCGTCTCTACTAAAAAAATACAAAAAACTAGCCGGGCGAGGTGGCGGGCGCCTGTAGTCCCAGCTACTCGGGAGGCTGAGGCAGGAGAATGGCGTGAACCCGGGAGGCGGAGCTTGCAGTGAGCTGAGATCCGGCCACTGCACTCCAGCCTGGGCGACAGAGCGAGACTCCGTCTCAAAAAAAAAAAAAAAAAAAATTAAATTTTTTAAAGAAATATTTTTTAAAAAGAAAAAATAAAGTATCTTAGAATAGCTGGAAGAACATTTTCATTATTCGTGAGTACTTTCCTCCTTTTTTGTGTGTTTTGCATAAAAATGGCCTTTACTATTTTAATGTTAACTACAAAAATAGCACATGCTTAGAACTTACAGAATATATGCATTCACAAGACACAACCATCAAACCAAAACAAATCTCCCATAATCTCACTAGCCAGTGATATGGTTTGGATTTGTGTCTCTGCCAAATCTCCTGTTGGAAGAGTAATGTAATCCCCAGTGTTGGAGGTGGGGCCTGGTGGGAGGTGTTTGGGTCATTGAGGCGGATCCCTCACGGCTTGGTGCCGTCCTTGCCATAGCAAGTGAGTGCCTGCAAGATCTGGTTCTTTAAAAGTGTGGCACCTTTCCCCATCTTTCTTGCTCCTGCTCCTGCCACATGAGACAGCTTTCCCCTTCACCTTCCACCATGATTGGGAGCTTCCCAAGGCCTCCTCAGATGCAGACGATAGCACTACACTTCCTGTACAGCCTGCAGAACCATGAGCCAATTATACCACTCTCCTTATAAATCACCCAGTGTCAGGTATTTCTTTATAGCAATGCAAGAATGACCTAATAAAGCCAGTGATAGTGTTTTTCAGGGCTTGAACTTTTAAAGTATATTTACATATTGTTGTATGTACTTTGTGATCTGTTTTCACTCAACATATTGTGGATATTTTCCTATCATAGTAAATACGGTTCTTCAATTTCCACTTTAATGACACATATTACTCTGTTGTCTGAATATACTATTATTTACTTTAGTTTTTGGTGTTCTCAATTTTTCTTTTTTGGCTATGATAAAAAATGCTGTCATAAACATCCTAGTATTTAAAATCTATGTGAGAAATGAGTTATTTCCTTAACTTCCAATCTGAATTACTGGATTACCAGAAGGTATGTTGTTAAGCCTTTAGATATATATCGTCAAATTTCCTTCCAGAAAGTTACACCAATTAACACTCTTGCCAGAAAGTTGTATATGAGAGTGCCTGCACTCCAGCACCATGTCCAACAGAGTGCTAGTGGTCTTTATTCCTTTTCAAAAGAAGATCTTTTAGTTTGGGTCAATCGAAGTGGGTAAAAAATATACTTGTTCACATTTGCTTTTTTAGAACTAATGACTTTAAGCATTTTTTCATATGCTCATTGGCCATCTGTACTCCTTTTTATAAAATGCTTGATCATTTATCCTGCCAATTTTTCTCCAGTGGGGTGTTTCACTTTAAAAAAAAAAAAGAATTTGTAGCAAATATTTTTGCCCAGTTTGTCAAAATCCTGAAGATTAAAAAATATGTAAATTTTATTATGAAAATTTTCAAACATATATACAAGTAGAGAACAGTGTATCAACCCCCTATATTACCCATCTACCCATGATTCAACGATTATTAACTCATGGACAATCAGTCTTGTTTCTTGTCTATCTTCCTTCCTCACCCTCTCCTCACATTATTTGATTTGATTGATTATTCTTTTAAAGACAGGGTCTTGCTCTGTCGCCAAGGCTGGAGTGCAGTGGTGTGACCTCTGCTCCCTGCAACCACTGCTTCCTGGACTCCAGCAATCCTCCCATCTCAGCCTCCCAAGTAGCCAGGACTACAGGCAAGCGCCACCATGCCTGGCTAACTTTAGTAATTTTGGTAGAGTCAAAGTTTTCCCATGTCGCCCAGGCTGGTCTGAAACTCCCGCGTTCAAGTGATCTGCCTGCCTCAGCTCCCCGAAGTGCTGGGATTACAGGCATGAGCCACAGCGCCAGGCAGATGATTTTTTTTTTTAAGCAAATCCCCAACACCATGTCATCTCATCTGTAAAGACTTTAGTATAGAGAAGACTGAAAGTTTATGTTATCAAAATTTTTTTTTTTTTTTTTTAAAAACAAGGTCTCACTCTCTCACCCAGGCTGTAGTGCAATGGTGCAAACATGGCTCACTGCAGCCTCCTGGGCTCAAGCGATTTTTCTGCCTCAGCCTCCTGAGTAGCTTAGACCATAGGTGTGCACCACCACAGCCAGTTACTTCTTAAAATTTATTTTTGTAAAGATGGAGTCTCACTATATTTGAACTTCTGGTCTCAAGTCATCCTCCCACCTTGGCCTCCCAAAGTGCTAGGATTATAGGCATGAGCCACCACACTCAGCCTATGGATTTTTATCTAATTTTCTTTTTTGGTTGTCTCTTGGTTTCATTAAAAATAAATATTTGACTTTTTAATCCATTAGAACTGATTTTTTCCAAATATGTAGCTAATTGAATATGTTAATGTATCCTCACTGGTTTGAAATATCAACTTCATCATATGTGAAATACTTATACACTGCTAGGTCATGGTAGTTTCTCTCTCTGGTGTCATGCTGGTATTACTATTTTTTGGAACACGCATTTAATATTTGTTACTAAAAATTTCCAGGAATAACACTATAATCATTCATGTATGTTGTGTTAATGTGCAACTATCCAAAATTCTTAAAAACCTCAAAATTGATACCATGATATTGTTCATCATCATCTTAAATGTTTTACCAACTACATGGGCATCCTGTAGCTCATGTGCAAACTCAGCATATAAGAGGCTGTTCCTTCCCACTTTCCATTTAGAAAATTACTTAAGTACAAATTTACTTATTACTTAAATCCAGTCTATTACATCTTTGCATATTTTTAAGTGTTTGGATATCACCGGAAATTTAATTCCAATCAAGTGACAAATGTGTTTTATGTTCCCATTATGTACTAGGATATGATGTTTGGTGCCGATTACACAGGGAAAAACAGGTGGACACCGATCCTATGAAGTACTTTACCGACTCGAAATTCTATCATCAAGTTCAGGGACTCTGGACCCCCTGTTAAGAATCTATGAATAGGAGATTGGATGAGACTAGTCAGAAATGCAGGTTTGAGGGCATTATCATCCATGGAATGACCATGGTTATAGGAACTATGGAAACACATTTCTGTGGGTGGTTGGTGTTTTCTTTCTTTCAATCTTTATCTCTGCAGTGCTTTCTCAGTGGTTTGTGGATCTCAGAGCTCTCCCTGGCTGGGTTCCAGTCACCTCATTTACAACACTTTGGATAAGGGCCTTCAGACTGAAAAAGATTCTGGGAAAAGATATTTTGCCTCCAAAAGTGTTTAGTTGAATGGCAGGCCTCTTACCCTAATTAATGCCAGCACAGAACTTCTAGCCTCAAAGTATCATTTGTCTTGTTTTAAAAATTATAAGCTTTTCATGTTTTCACATTTCAGATTTGTTACTTTACTGGCTATCTCCTCAAAAAATTTTCCCATCTTTAGTCAGTCATACTTAAATACGGAGGAGCAAGCAGGATTTAGGCATACTGTTTCACTACTGATCAAGAAAGTACTCATTGTCCTTATTGAGAAAGCAGTTAAGAACAATGTAAGATCTTTGCTTCTGATTCCTGAATCAGTTAATGCTGCATTAGGTTACAGGTAACAAATAAACCAACTACAATGACATAAAAAGACCTAGCTTTTTCACATAAGAAGCCTCGACAATTTAGGTGAGATCTGGGCAGCTATTAAACCATGAAGGAAATAGATTATCTTTCTGCACCACCATCTTCAGCTGTGAAATTTACCCTCATGCTTGCAAGATGGCTGCTGTTGCTCAAAAAACAGTGTCTGCAACCCAGGCAGGAACAACATCAACAACAAAAAATGTGAAGGGAAACATTACAGCTGAACCTGGCTCTGTTAAAAGTCTCTCCAGAAGATCCCCCGACATTCTCCAGTTAGGGCCTATTGAACAGAATCCTTTCATGTGGCCATCCTGAAGGCAGGGGAGGTTGAGTAACTGTGTCTTAACTGGTTACAGTGTTACCAGAACAAAATTTGAGCTCTACTGGTAAAAATATGGAGAAAATGTCGCAATTCCTTAGCCAGAGGACACAGTGTGATGCTGGCATTGGCTCTGGACCACTTTGTATCTTCTTCAAAGCCCATAACTCCAATAACACTGCCCAAACCAGAAGGAACAGGCTTGGTCTTTTGGATGTACTCACTAAATAATTCATTCATTATTTGACATTTATTTTATTATTATTTTTGACATAAGGTCTTGATCTATCACCAAGGCTGAAGTACAGTGGCATGATGACACCTCTCTATAGCCTTGACCTCCTGGGCTCAAGTGATCCTCCCATCTCAGCCTCTGGAGTAGTTAAGACTACAGGAGTGCACCACCACGCCTGGCTAATTTCTTTTTGTATTTTTTATAGAGACGGGGTTTTGCCATGTTGCCCAGGCTGGTCTCAAACTCCTGAACTCGAGCAATCTGCTTGCCTCGGCCTCCCGAAGTGCTGGGATTACAGGTGGGAGCCCCTGCACCTGGCCTCTCATTCTTTAATTTAGCAATTTAATTAACATTTACTGAGCATCTTCTCTATGCCAGTCATGGGGGAAACAATGATGAACAAAATAGACATGATCCCTGATTTCACTGAGTACCCAGTCCCAAATTTAAAAAAAAAATGTAAAATGGGGCAACGTTACCTTAGATTCCATCAAGACAACCAGATTCTGTTTTTACACATGAGTATCCTTCTCTTATGGTCAAAAGTTTGTTCTACTTTTACAAATGAAAGTGGTCTTGAGCAACTCCATATCCAGCTGACTAGTGTGGAAGCCAAAATTCAGTGTGTAAAGGGCCAATATTAAGTAATAGAGATCAAGGTGTTTAGTTGTGTGGAATATTGTTTAGTTCATCAATACTGGCTGGCTTGGCAGGATATAGAGTTACTCTAAGAGGCAGGTCATACAATGCACTTGTTGAGGGCAGGAGGAGCTGTGCATTAGCCACCTTTACATTCCCAAGTCAACTCCGTGACTGACTCATGGTAAGTACCTAGCAGAGTAAATATGTTTGCTGACCTGAACTCAAAGGTAGACCTTTCTCTACTAAGATGATCAGAATGACATAGAAATTTAAGGCAGAGGTCCCCAAACCCCGGGCCATGGACCTGTACTAGTCAGTGGCCTGTTAGGAACTGGGCCACATAGCAGGATGCGGGTAGCTGGTGGGTGAACATCACTGCTGAGTTCCGCCCCCTGTCAAATCAGTGGCAGCATTCCCTTCTCATAGGAGTGCAAACCCTATTGTGAACAGTGCATACGAGGGATCTAGATTGCGCACTCCTTATGAGAATCTAATTAGGATTTTCACGGAAAAAAAATTGTCTTCCATGAAACCAGTCCCTGGTGCCAAAATGGTTGGGGACCGCTGCTTTAAGGTCAAAGTGGACAGCTGGTAATCCCCAATCTTCACATTTCATAGGGCAAATGCATTCTTTCTGTGCTGTATGTTAAAGTTTCCCAACCAATATGACAAGGCACACTAACGCATTTGTTGTTAGAGATGTCAGATGTTAGAGACGTGCTGAGATATTCAACCTCTTATCCCCTGGGCAGCACATCTCATGTCAGTGGGCTACACAAACTCTACCACTGGCTATATGTGGCACGAGATAAGAAAGGCTGGGTAGCTCCACTCAGTGGCATATAATTTTAGGGTCTCAACTGAACGTTCACACAAACCTGAACCAACAAGTTTTCCTGGGGAATAAGTGCTCTTTCAGCCCACCTCTTGTAGCCTTGTAATGGAATGAAAACAAAAGCCAGGCTTTTATTTATTTGCTTATGTATTTATATTATACTGAATCACACTCCACAAATCCTTTGTGGAATGAGATCAGGTATAAATAAACAAGTATCTAGCTTTTAAATTTTTCTAACAATGCTAACCTGCTGCCAGGCCATCTGAAATATAAAGACTGTCTTTTCCATCAACAGCACAGAAGACAAGTACTTGAGATTCTCATCAATCCCCCCTTTCATGAACTAAGGGGCTACTCGATTCCTATCAAAGGACAGGTGAGAGGAGTGGTATCTGAGAAAGACTGATTGAGGGGAGCTGTTAGATACCCTTTCATCTCAGTTCCCAAAGTTCTATTCTTGTTCTGAATTAGATTAGGGACTAATGCACTCGACTATAACCTTAGCTCCCCATAGAAATATCACCACTGAACCAGGACGCAAGACTGTCTTCTTAGCTTTTATGAGGACTTGATTTTTTTAAAGGCACATAAAAACTGTTTTGAATCTTCTGCTGATGTCCTAATTAGATTGTAAGGTATTTGAGAGCAGGGACTATTTTGCTCACCTTGGTAGCTGTAGCACCTAACACAGTGGATGCTGTGAGCACAGAAAACATTACATACATAAATGCTGAATACAATAAAGTGACCAAAGTATACCAATGCATAGCAAGTCAGAAAGCCTTTTTAATTTTTATTTATTTTTGAGACACAGTCTCACTCTGTCACCCAGGCTGGAGTGCAGTGGTACGATCTCAGCTCACTGCAACCTCTGCCTCCTGGCTGCAAGCGATTCTCGTGCCTCAGCCTCCTGAGTAGCTGGGATTATAGGTGTGCGCCACCATGTCCGGCTAATTTTTGTATTTTTAGTAGAGATAGGGTTTCACCATGTTGGCCAGGTTGGTCTTGAACTTCTTACCTCAAATGATCCACCCGCCTCAGCATCCCAAAGTGGTGGGATTACAGGTGTAAGCCACTGTGCCCAGCTGCATAAAGTTTTTTTTTTTTTTTCAAACCTGCAAAGCTAAAATTTGGCTTTATGTGAAGTTTCACCAACTGTGAAAACCTTCAAAACAGACTTCAAATACGCAATCTGAACAGGCTTTGTTACCAGGTTTTTAAAAATCAAGTTTGAATAGTTCAAAAACAACTAAAATTGTTTTAGTGAAGAAACAAACGGTCTTTTAAAACCCAGGTCCTGGCTGGGCAAGGTGCTGTGCTGGTAGTCCTAGCTACTTGGGAGGCAGGCCGGAGGGTCATTTGAGCCCAGGAGTTGGGAGTCCAGCCTGGACAGTAGAGTAAGACCCTGTCTCTTAAAAAAGAAAAAATTAAAAGCGAGGTCCTGAAGGTTAATGAAATCAGTATGGACAATTCATTTAGATGAGGGTGCTCAAAATACTCGTCCTGTAGAAAGCCACAACAAAAGGTAAAATTCTCAGCATATCTGTGAGTTAAAACAACAGATCCAGCATAGGGATTGTGCCAACCTCCCAGTCTCCAGCTGCCCTGCTGGCAGTCCAGGAAGGGTATCTCCTGTCAGTTCCTGAAAGGGAATTCTTCAGCTGCCAAATCAGGCAGGAAAAAGGAAGTATAGAAGGCTCTGTGGAAATTGGCACCAGAGCACAGTTTCAAGGCACTGAGAGTTATATTCGAAAAATCATGTAAAGGTGGCTGCCAAGATTACAGTGGATTTAAAGCAGTATAAGAATCGTTCATGACTAAGACCACTTAAAAATCCTGGACCCAAAACAACTCTAGAGACACAAACACTGTAAAGGATACCTAGTATATACTTACTACCGGAAAATCTGCCACACGTGGGACTAGAAATGACAACCTCAACATGGTTTGTTGCTAAATACAGTACCCTCCTGTTCTAACAGCTGACTTGTATAGGTACAGAAATGTACTAAGGGTAAAACCATGCTCTTAGAAAGGAAACGCTGTTGCTACCAACACAGAAACAGCCTCTCCTAATAGGAAACACACTGATGACCGCCCTATCCCACAACCCCGGTACCCCTTACGGTGCCGAGAACTTTTGGTACTGAGCCGTTCAGAAAGCAGCACACACGAGAAAGCCAAATATTTCGGGTACATTCCAACTCTTGTCCACCCCTTAGTTTCGTTTTCAGTAGATTCCCAAGAACCTTCATCCAAGGAAGAAACCTGGATTTGGGGGAGGGAATCCCAGGGGGAGGGGAGGGGAGCGGTCCACCCCGGGACACATGCACCCCCTCCAGGGTCCCCTCTGCGGATCCGCCCAGCTGTCCGGGGACAGAGCCCCCAGCCCCGGCGCCCAGCTCCTCTGGGCCCCGGAGCCGCCTGGGAGACCCCGTCTGCCGCAGGTCGAGAACATGCTTCCCAGGCCGGGGAAGGTGCCCGTGCCCTTGCCCGCGGAGCCCCGCCCCGATGCCCAGCCCTGCGCCGCGTCCCGGCGGGGGCGCCGCCGCGCGGTAACCCGGAAGTGGCGGCGGCAGGCGTGCGGGAGCGGGAGCGGGAACGGGAGCTGGGGGGGGGGGGGGCGGCGCGCACGAGCCGGCCATGGCCGCCGCCGCCGGCTTTGTGTGCCGCGCGCGGGCCCAGGCCGCCCGCGCCTCGCCTGGGCTCCGGGGCCGCTGCTGACCCGCCCGGGCTCCGAGCGTCGCGCCCGCCGGGCCGGCCCCGCCTCCTGCCCTCCTTCGCCTCCGCCTCCTCCTGCCGCCGGGCGGGCGGGCTGCAGCCGCCCTCCGCGCTTGCCTGCCCGCTCCTCGCGGCGCGCCTGCCCTCCGTCCTCCCAGGCCAGCCAGCCAGCCGGGCCGGCGGCGGGCACCAGGCCGTCCCGATGCCCGAGCCAGGCCCCAGGATGAACGGCTTCTCGCTGGGCGAGCTGTGCTGGCTCTTCTGCTGCCCGCCCTGCCCGAGCCGCATCGCCGCCAAGCTGGCCTTCCTGCCGCCCGAGCCCACCTACACGGTGCTGGCGCCGGAGCAGCGCGGCCCCGGCGCGCCCGCCCCGGCCCCGGCCCAGGCTACCGCCGCCGCCGCGGCCCAGCCGGCACCGCAGCAGCCCGAGGAGGGCGCGGGCGCGGGGCCCAGCGCGTGCAGCCTGCACCTCAGCGAGCGCGCCGACTGGCAGTACTCGCAGCGCGAGCTGGACGCAGTCGAGGTCTTCTTCTCGCGCACGGCCCGGGACAACCGGCTCGGCTGCATGTTCGTGCGCTGCGCGCCCTCCAGCCGCTACACACTGCTCTTCTCGCACGGCAACGCCGTGGACCTGGGCCAGATGTGCAGTTTCTACATCGGCCTCGGCTCACGCATCAACTGCAACATCTTCTCCTACGACTACTCGGGCTACGGCGTCAGCTCGGGCAAGCCCTCGGAGAAGAACCTCTACGCCGACATCGACGCCGCGTGGCAGGCGCTGCGCACCCGGTGAGTCCGCCGGGTTCTCCAGTCCTGGCTTCTAGCTCTGGGGAGGCGGGGTGGAGGTCTCTTGGGGTCCCTGGGGCGGCCTGCCGGGACAGGGTCCCCTCCTCCGGGACTGTGGGCCAGCAGAGAGCCCCCTGGCCGCCGTAAATTCGCTTTTCTTGTCTCTCCCTGGCCTGCTCCCACCTTCTCCAAAAGCCGCGCCAGCGTTCAGGCTCCTGGAGAGCTCGCACTCAGAGGATTTTTGCCGGCTTTGGCTCGCCTGGGTGCCGCCGGCCTACCGGCTGGGTCTTCTGTGGCTTCGGTCACCGCTAGTGGCAGCGTGTGGGTGCTTAAGTACCAGGCAGAAAGAAACAACTTGGTTTGTGTTTCGTTTGCGCGAGCTGAAGTGACCTTGGGCAAGGCACATGGGTTTCTAGACCTCACTTTCCTTCCCTGTAAAGTCAGTGGGTGAGACAGGATGGCTTCTGAAAGACTTTCTGGTTGTAAAGTGCCGACAGGACAATGTCTGGGCAGCCTTGGAGGCAGCTGGAGGGTCGGGTGGAGCGGGGAGTTTGCCTCCTGGTGGGGCAGAGTAGTGGCACTGTGGGGCAGGAAGTTAGCTGGTAGCTATGGGCCTGGCACCTTCCACACGGCCTCCATAACAGCCCAGGATAAGTTCGAATCTTACAGGGGCTGGGAAATCTCTGACCTTGAATTAGCGTTCACAGAAGGACTGAAAAGTGTTTAGGGTGGGCCATCTGTGAGCCAGGCACAGACTGGGGGCATGGTTTAGGGGTTAGACCTGGTTGTTTTATAAGAAGCAAACCAAAAACCTGACTTTTATTCACAATTAGACAAAAGTCTGATACGTGGGCAGGTCAGGTTACTTGTTTGTGCTCCAGTTTGGGTATCTGTGACCTTTCCGACCTGCCTCATAGCAGTGATGGTGAAAATAGCCTGAGGCCATGTCTATGATGAGATTTGATTTCTTCAGATGAAAGAGTCCCCAGAAGAAGTACACCAGGCATTATTGTCGCCATGGACCCTTCTATAGTTTTTATCTAAAACCCGTTTGCTTGGCTTATGCACATCACCAACGTTAATGATCTTTTTTTTTCATTCGTACTCAAGCATATGTTCCTCAGTGACTCCTTGCCTGTCTGGGAAAATGGCTTGTCCAACAGGGAAGTACTTAGTATTTGCTGTATGTTGCATGTTTATGCCCTCCTGAAGTCCTGAAGGGGATGCCCTTATTGGGATTATAGCTTTTCGAAAGTGGCTTAGGTAGATGAGAATGTATCATATGCAGATGCATTGGGTCAGACTCTGTAAGTAGTTAAAAGCCACCTGTTCCAGTAAAGGGTTTCAGAAGTATGTGTCACACACAGTCGATAGCTTGCTAGAATTTGCTGTTGGCAAAGGTATTAAAAATAAGTTTTGCATTAGATCTTTAAAATTTGAAACATGAAAATGCTACCTTGAGTAGATTTTTAAAGAATTTCCATAGAACATTGCTCCTGTGTGTGCATGTTTGCATTACAGTGAAAGCCTTTCACATGACTGGCACTTTGCCCCAAATATACAGGTGTGTCTGTGTTACAGCAGACGTGGAGCGTAGTTATTTCCTGGAGACTTTTTTTTTTAGTCATATTTAGTTGAATTAAGGGGCGTCGTTTTGAATAATGTTGAATTATCTGATGGCGTATCAGTTGAATTAAGGGGAATTGTTTTGGATAATTTTGAATTATCTAATGGGATGTCTAAAGAGTACCCATGATTTATTTAATGTTATACCACAACTCATATCTAAGTTAATTTATTCACCTGTAAAATAGGTTAGAATTTAAAGGCTGCATGCGAAGCTTAGAATTTGAAGGAACCTTACAAATCCTCATGTCTTGTGCTTTTCAAACTGTTTTGACTGTAACCTCACAGTAAGAAATACATTTTACATTTTCATCAAGCACACATACACGTCTGTATCTACATACCTGAAGCTAATGCTTCACAAAACAGTAATTTTTCTATGGGCAACACACGTAGCAGAATATGTTGTTTTATTTCACTGTTTTTTTTTTTTTTTTTTTTTTTTGAGACAGAGTCTCGCTCAGTTGCCCAGGCTGGAGGGCAGTGGCGCCATCTTGGCTCACTGCAAGCTCCCCCTCCTGGGTTCACGCCATTCTCCTGCCTCAGCCTCCCGAGTAGCTGGGACTACAGGCGCCCGCCACCATGCCTGGCTAATTTTTTGTGTTTTTAGCAGAGACGGGGTTTCACCGTGTTAGCCAGGATGGTCTCGATCTCCTGACTTCGTGATCCTCCTGCCTCGGCCTCCCAAAGTGCTGGGATTACAGCTGTGAGCCACCATGCCCGGCCTATTTAACTTTTATAAAAAAAGAAAAAAGAATGATGGTTGTGAATTGCTAAATTTATTTCCCAACTCATGTATGGACACTGCTCACGTTCACCCAGCTCATCTGACAGGAGGATAGTCTGGCGGCAAATCAGCAGTAGGTCTCTTGACTACCAGTTTAGTACTCTTGCCACGGCACCATTGCTATGGTTGTCATATTTATCAGATTCTTCAAGAGGTGCATTTGTGTGTCTTGGTTATTCTGCTGACTTAGGAATTACCTAATTCTGAAGCCAGTCAGCCCCTCAACCACTTTCCTGTTGCTGTTCAGTATGATTCTTCTGCTCTTACTTGCCTGGAACATACCCTATTCTCTGTTCTTTTACAGGTTAATTCAGGTCAGTGCATGGCAGGAATGCCTTCCATCCCATGTACCCATTCTTTTGTTACTGGGTGAGACTCTGTTTTCCACCGGCCATCCCTCATGTCTTCTTTGGGAATCTTTATCTTTCCTGCCCTCCTAGTTAACCACACTCCCCAGGACACTGATTGGAGGACTTGCCTTGTTCTGAGTCATCTCCGTCTCTGTAGTTAGATTATTCCGCCAGGAGGACTGTAAGGTGCAGTGCCTTGCAGGCCCCAAAGCCCCACACTCAGGACTTTGCTCCACTCTTCTACTCACACCTAGCCTTTTGTATCTGCTCTTCTCCTGTGCTAGGAACAATGGATCCTGACTGGATCTTAATTGGATTAGGACACTCTTTGTGTTCCCTGTGCACCTGGTACTTGGCCCCTTTGCTTGAGTTATCACAGTGTTGCTATATCTGTTATTTAACTGTATCTCCATTAAACTGAAAGATCTCTGAGGGCAGGGACACTATGTCTTCTCTATTCCTGACAGTTGGCACAGTGTCTTAAAATAATAGGCACTCATTGGTATTTGTTGAGTGAATTGCACATAATGGGTGCCCCATAAATAAGTGGGGTAAATTTAATTTTTCCTAAGTTGGACTCTTACAGGTACTTGGATCTTATTTTATCTTCAGGGTTTAATATCCACTGGCACAACCATAGACCAAAAAAAGGGCCAGATGTATTGGCTTGAGGCCTGATCCACTTTGTGTTTGTTGTATTGGTGTTCTTGTGACACTGAAAGGTCTGTATTGAAGAGAAAAACAATACTAACCCATCCTTTGTATGTCTCTACATCTTTTATCCCACTACCTATCTGTGCCAGCTCCTACGCATGCTAGAGTGAGCTGTCCAGCCCTCGAAACAGATGTAAATACTACCAGTATGCAGACCCCTTATGCGTGGATAAAGACAGTGAATCCCCCCAGATGATGAGTATTAAGGTGGGCATGTAATCCAGAGTAAGGGTTTAAGGAGGAAGTAGATTTGGTAAGAAAGGTGGTTGTTGCTGTTTGGCCAATAGATGATTATTTTAAACATTTGAAAAGTTACTGAAAAGAGTGTAGCGGAGAGGCAGGGTTTGAAGGAGCCAGGAAGAGTGGCATGAACAATGAGGAGAGCTCATTGAGCATGACAGAGAGCCCCAAGATCAAGACTTGTTTTATGTTTGCATTACTGGTAAGTAATATAAGTATGTTGTGAATACAAGCAATTGAAGGAATGAATTGAAATTACTTAGACATATCTGTGGAAAGGACACTGAAAATCAGGGTCACCTTATTGGAGCATATTGTTGTCACTTGAGTTGGGGAAGTGAAGTGATTAATCTGCAGGAAAGGCTGCCTGTTGGTTAAGGTGGGAGTAGGCAGATTCAGCCTCCTCAACACACATCTTTCCAGGGGATTCTCTTAGGGCTGAGCAGTTTTAGACTGTGTGTGCACAAGTGGCAGCATGACTCAAGAGACAGTGAATCAGACTGATTTGAAACTATACACCCAAACAAGCAAATAGCCCAAAGAATGAGGTGTAAAGGAGGCAGAGTATTTTAGCTGAAATATTTTAATGGAGAAACAGGAGAGTGAGACCTGTGTAACTCAGTTTGTTATCAGTGTTTGCTGATGCCATCCACAGAAGTCATCTTTGATCCTTCTTTTTGATGCTGGTGACAAAAGCTGTGGAGGAGAAAGGCATTTGGTAATGTAGGCAGAGAAACGTTGATACAGTCAGAGAAAGCAGATGCAGAGAGAAGAAAATAAGACTTTTCAGTGCCTTTAGTACAAAAGGCAAATTACAAAAGACTTAATATTTCATTTATTCCTTAATTTGACCAGTAAACCACTAAACATAGGCTGGGTGTGGTGGCTCGTGCCTGAAAACCCAGCAGTTTGGGAGGCCCAGGCAGGAGGATCACTTGAGCCCAGGAGTTCAAGACCAGCCTGGGCAACATAGTTAGGACCCCCATCTCTACAAAAAATTTGTAAAAGTAGCCAGGTGTGGTGGTGTGTGGCTGTAGTTCCAGCTACTCAGGAGGCTGAGGTGGGAGGATTGTCTGAGCCCCAGAGTTTGAGGCTGCAGTGAGCCGTGATTGCGCCACTGCTCTCTAGCCTGGACAACAGAGCGAGACCTGGTCTCAAAAAACAAAACAAACAAAAAACCCCAAACTGTTAAACACACATTTATTTATGCTCTGCTTGTGCCAGACCCTGTACTACATACTCTTGAAGTATGGTTAATCGCAAGCTGTTTCTTTTTGTTGTAAAAGGATGGAATAGATTTCAGAGGCATTTTGAATACGTAACTATGATTTGCTGTTTTATAACTTTTGTGTCAGTGATTCACAGGATCCATAATTGGAAAATCCATGTCACAGCAAAACTGTAGTGGCATCCTCTGAGGTCGTGGAACCCTTGAAAAACACCTTCTGTTGATTGTGAATGGTGTTCATGGCCAGCAGTCTCAGGGTGGAATTCTCCTTGAGTAGCATGTTACTTTCCTGGACATGTTGAAGTTAATAACCTAACTTCTTCTCAGTGTTTTCAGAGGGAATACTATGATACCATTAAGGGAAGAAAGCTTAGAATTTCTGCTTGAGTTTGACTGATTAGGGAACAGAAAAACAGAAATGTGTCAGGTGTGGTGGCTCACACCTATAATCCCAGCACTTTGGGAGGCTGAGGCGGGCGGATCACTTGAGGTCAGGAGTTTGAGACCAGCCTGGCCAACATGGTGAAACCCCATCTCTACTAAAAAATACAAAAATTAGCTGGGTGTGGTGGCAGGTGCCTATAATCCCAGCTACTCAAGAGACTGTGGCATGAGAATGGCTTGAACCCGGGAGGCAGAGATTGCAGTGAGCCGAGATTACGCCACTGCACTCCAGCCTGGGTGACAGAGCAAGACTCCATCTCAAAAAAAAAAAAAAAAAAAGAGAGAAAAAAGAAAAACAGAAATGTTATGAATACTGTTTGACATAAGGGGAAAGCACAGTGATCTTTCTAGAAAGGAAATAGAATGTTGGCTTGCAATTCAAGGCAGCCAGTATGTGAACAGGAAGAATGTAACTCTTAAGAACAGACCTGTTGAAATTGAAGTAGGCACAGTCCATTTTGGGAATCCACTCAGAGCCCTTCTCTTTGGTCCACCTTCAGCCTGTTTCCAAGTGCTCTTTTGCCATACCTGGCTCTTCCGGCTTGCTTGGCTGTGTGGTTCTGCAGGTTTTCTCTCTTTATCAGTAGCAGAATCTGAGCTCTCACGCTCTTCTCACCACAATTTACTTACCCATGGTTCTGTTTTGAGGGGCCTTGCTTTTCTCCAGTAATCCAGTTGCAAAGATGTGGCAGATGACTTCATTTTCTGTGTTAATGGGCAATAACTCCTTAATGTGTTCTCTTCCGAGCACAGTTGTTTTCATTTAGGGCACTCTTAGAGGCTCAGTCTTCTCTAAAATTCAGTCTTAGGTCAGGCACGGTGACACAGCCTCACTGAGACCTCCCTGTAGTCTCAGCTACTGGGAGGCTGAGGTGGAAGGATTGCTTCCCAGGAGTCTCAGACCAACCTGGTCTGGGATTGAACCCAGGAGTCTCAGACCAACCTGGGCAACATAGTGAGACCTTGTCTCTACAAAAAATAAATTAGCTGGGCATGGTGGCTCATGCCTGTAATCTCTGACCCTAGGATTTGAGACCAGCCTGGGCAACATAGCAAGAACCTGTCTCCAAAAACCAAAATCAAGTCTTAAAACTCTAATGATGCCGTGGCATATTAATGTAAAAAGCATTTTTTTCCCCTGCGAAAGTCACTTAAATCATATGGTCCTGAGATTACTTAGAGCTTCCCTTTAAGCTCTACCTTATTTTACTGCTTCTTATTAATTCCCTACCTTATATTACTGCTTCTATTCCTCACTCTGTCTCCAAATTTAGTAACAACTCTCTTCAGTGTTGATAATCCCACATAAGACTCCAAAATCTGGCTTTAGGAATTGCACTGTTCATTTTGATAGCAGCTTTACCCACTGTACTGGATTTTGCTTAGGCTTGTGTTGAAACTATAAATCTGCTCTACTTTAAGAAGCCTATGTACAGGAATCCAGAGTCTCAACACATACAGTTAGGAGATTATTATTTGGATAACAGAGTGATTTTTTTGTTAGGGCTGCTTTAAATAATAGGCTTTCTAATTTCATCTAAAAGATGTGATTCAAAAAAGACAAGCAAAACCTTTTGGTCTAGGAAAATTAGTTCTGACTCCAGCACTCCCACTAATTCACTATGCCAGTTTTGTGCAGCTGTAACAGAAGACCTGCAACTGGGTAGTTTATAAAGAAAGAGGTTTCTTTCCCAATTTCTGGAGGCTGGGAAATGCAAGATCGAGGCACTTACATGTTTGGTGTCTGATAATGACTACTCTGCTTCCTGGCTGGCTTCTTGAACCAAAGGCGGGAGGAAGGTTCTTGCTCAAAGCCTTGCTCCAGAAAAGCCAAAGGGCAAGCAAGGGAGGGGAGAGAGGGGCAGACTCCCTCTTTGATAAAGAAGCTTCTCTGAGATAAGGCATTATCTGTTCATAAGAGTGGAGTCCACATGGCCTGATCACCCATTAAGGGTCCCACCTCTTAATCCAGTTACCATGGCAACTAAATTTCAACACCAGTTTGGGAGGGCACAAGCATTCAAACCATAGCAGCCCTCTTAAAAAGACACTTCACACTTTTGGGCTTCACATTCCACTGTTTGAAACCTGAAACAATGAAATGTCATCCAGCTGCATGACTTCTGAGGTGTCTTCTGGTAAGTCTGTGTTTCGTGACTTTTAGGGAAAGCACCTAATGGTTTTGAATTTGCTTTTTCTTGACTACATTGGGAAATACAGTGGATTCACTCTGGTGCAGGGGATCTCCACCTTAGCTGTACTTTAGAATCTCCTAGGTAGACTTTTTTTTTAAGTGTGCAGGCTATGTATATGAGTGTGTGTGTGTACACACACACAGCCAGAGTTGAGACACACTAGCCTAGAAATGTCCAAGAGCCAGCGAGTATATTAAGATCAGCCCCGATTATAATTTGTTAAGAGTTGAAAAAATGGAATGTTAGAAAAGATTTTTTACACATTTATATACAGCTATCCTCCCTTACCTGTGGGGGATACATTCCAAGACCCCCAGTGGATGCCTGAGCCTTGGAGAGTACCAAATCTGGTATACATTATGTTTTTTCCTATATGTACATAGCTACAATAAAGTTTAATTTACAAAGTAGGCACAGTAAGAGATTATCAGTAATAGGTAATAATAAAATAGAACAATTATACCAATACACTATCATTAAAGTTAAGTGAATGTGATCTCTGTCTCACAGAATATCTGGTTCTGTACCGTGGATAGCTGAAACTGCAGAAAGCAAAGCAGTGGATGAGGGGAGAGTGCTGTAGATGGCTTCAGATACAGATCTTTGGTGGCCAGGAGCCCACTAGAGTAAACCATATGAAGGGGCAGTCGTTGAAAAGAAATCATCACATTCATATTTGTGAGATTCCAGGGAGCCTGAAGCTCCTGCCCCGTTCCTCTCTCTCTCTCCAGCTGCCTCTCTCTGGGGTTGGCTCCTCTCATCTCCTGTCCACGTGCCTGTCCCATTGCTCTTTCTACACTCAAACCTTTTCCCTCATTCACACTCGCTGCACATCACTGAGGCCCACCCCACCTAGCTTTGCTCTGACCTGGCTGCCTGCAGCTGGCCTCCTTCATGCGCTCAGTTCCCATCCTTGCTTTATCTGATTGTACCCCCAGGTTAGTGAGGGCTGGTGCTAGAGCAGCTGGCCTCCTTCATGCGCTCAGTTCCCATCCTTGCTTTATCTGATTGTACCCCCAGGTTAGTGAGGGCTGGTGCTAAAGCAATGTAAGAAATGCAGCCACCTCCTTGGAGCCTGCAGGAGGGTGCAGTCCTGAGAGAAGGGGGCTGTGGCCGGGTGAGCATGTGGACACCCCAGGATGCTGTCACTTCTGTGCCTCCTGAGTCAGGCTCCTGCCCCTCCTCTAGTTGTGGATGGAGGGTTGCATGGAATTGTCACTGCTCTCCACTGAGCTCTCTGTGTGACACAGAGCTCAGTCTGACAAGAGATCATCGACCTTGAAGAATAGACTACAATTAATTCCTTAAACCAGGTCAGTAGAGTGGTGACGTCATTGCCTTTTTGAGACCACGTGTGTGTGGATGCCCATCGCAAGCCTGGAAGTGAAAGGCTATAGAAAAATAGGTCTGTTCCCTTTTGTTGCCTCTGCTGTCTCCTGTCCTGCAGCTGACACACCATCCACCGTGGGGCTATGGGACTGCTAATGAGAAGTGATCTGTGGTGCAGACATAATTCTGAATAGCCTGTGGGGCAGCAGAGGTCAGGCTAGACATCAGCTGAAGAAGGCAGGAGAAAAGAGGCAAGAGAGGGAAGACGGCCAAAACTTGATGGTGCCAGCGGACTTCTATGTGACTTGGGTTGGAGGTTCCTGGCGTGAAATGGTTTAATGATTTAATTCTTCATTTAGAGGGTTTACAACCGGAACTGATTCTGGGTCTTATGTCAGAGTCATATGGGCAATGTTGTCTCAAGGGTAACCTGGGGAGAAATGTTCCCTGCAGTTCTGAGCTCCCTATGATTTTTGTGTGTGTGTGTGTGTGTGTGTGTGTGTGTGTGGTTATGAGCATAGATTTTAGAGTTCAACAGACCTGATTTTAGGTCCTGCTTGTGATTAACGGCTTGACCTCAGGCAAGTTTTCTACCATTTGGAGCCTCAGTTAAAATGATGATGATGGTTACAATAGCTGCAACCACCTTGTCAGGTGCTTAACACAGTGCTTTCCACATAGTAAGAGTTTGGTGTCGTTTAGGATTATCGATAAAATTGTTAGAGCTATAATAACCAAATGCTCAGATCATGCTGAAAACTAGGTGCTTAGATCAGAAGGAGTGTTAAAGAAATTGCTTCTTGTCCCACTTTGTGTAGATACAAATACCCAGGTCAAGCCTAGCTTGGTGGGTGTGGAAGTGGAGGAACAGTAAAGGTGTTTTAGTTTTATTTGTAGCTAAGGGGAAAGTCTCTTTGGAATTGTTGCTTGTGGCCTCAAGAGCTTTGGAGAGTGGTATGCATTAGTATTTTAAATCTGATAGCATTTCATGTACCTAGGTGTTTATATCCCCAAGGGAGATCTTTAAAGGCGAGGAAACCCTACCTGTAATCCAACACCTACAATTACTTTGCACACCATTTCTGGTTTGCTCCCTCCACTTTGCAGTTCCCAGGCTTAGATTTTTGGAGCTGGGCAGGAATCAGAGACTTCTCTAAGCAGAGTTAGGGATGGCAAGGACCAGAAGGCAAAAGCTTGTATTGTGTGCACCATTCAAGATGTTCTGGTCGCTCTTTACTTATGGGACGATCCTTAATAGATAGAGTTAACCTTCCCTTTTCCTAGTTGGCCAGGGGACCTGAACAGCAAGCTTCCTTTTAAAATATGAATGCTCCCATAATGCCTTGCACCTCAGATTCATGTGGCGTTTTCACAGCTCTGTGTAATGGAGCTCATTGATAACTCCCACATTATTGATTCACTTAAGAGTGTTAAAGGACCATGGCTCCATGGTGAAATTGGAAACCTCTGTTTTCCAGGAAGTCTAGGTCATTCAGATTCAGTGCTCAGAGGAATAGTTAACCATTGTACGTCAATTACTTGCTGAATCGCGGAGAGGAGCCTAACCTCAAGCTTACTTGTTAACAGAGCACTGTTTAAATTTCCAAAGGAAAAATGAGCAAAGAGAACCACCAGTACTGATGATTAGTTTGCCCCTTCACTTTACATTTTTTAATGGTTACAGTGAAATCTGGGCAGTTACTTTGGGGGAAAAATGTAAAGGAGCCTGTGTTCAGAATATATCCACAAAAAGTGAGTTTCCAGATGTTAAATATAAATCTACTAGCTAAAATCTCCGTGATTATGATTGATAATCAGATGAGAATTCTTACCTAATCTCAGACTGTTTTTAGAGATTGTCATGGACATAACTAAACCCTGTGCAGGGATGATTATATGGCCTGCAAAGGTCTACGATACCAGAACATGATTTTTGTGTGCTGATCTCACTTAAATAATTTGATTTATCCCTATTGTCAGAAATAACTCAAGGGTATTTCAGTTTCTCTAGTTTTGATTGTTGTCGTGATGTTTAACTATCACTGTTGTCCTTATAATGTGTAAACTTTATACTATTTTAATTTTAATATAACTATTAGGAAAGGACAATTTGCATGCTAATCACTTTGAAGCATGTTTTATAGTGTACAACTAGACTGGATAAAATAAGTACGTTAAAAAATGAACATGCCATTGTAGAGGCCAAGGGAGAACTTTGTGTGCTGAAGGTTTGCTGAAAAACCACTTGATAAAAAGCAGATTAATAGGAGAAATGGCATATAAATCTGTGTGCACAGGAGAAAAATTACAGAATACCCAATATCCTGAGGGGATGCATATTCTTATATGCCCTACTTCTTAGGGGAAAGGGAAGTGGGAAAGTGTGGATGATTTTAGAGGGATGGTAGATGATTTTTAGGGGAATTTAATGGACTTGAAGAACATATAGTGGCCTGAGATAAAGTCTGTTGGATCCACAGGGCAGACAGTGGTTTGTGACAAAAGTCTAGGTGTGTTGACAAACTGCAGTCTTTCTTCCTGCAGTAGTGTGGTAGGAGTTCAGTTAATAAAAACTTACAGAAGGCACCAGAAGTCATTGTTTTTTTCTTTGGTGGATCTAGATCGGGGGTGTCCAATCTTTTGGCTTCCCTGGGCCACATTGGAAGAAGAATTATCTTGGGCCACACATGAAATATACTAATACTAGCGATAGCTGATGAGCACCCCCCCACAAAAAAGGGCAAAAAATCTCACAATGTTTTAAGAAAGTTTACGAATTTGTGTTGGGCCGCATCATCCAGAGCCATCCTGGGCCAAGGGTTAGACAAGCGTAATCTAGACTTAAGGCAGATAAGGGAACTTTGGAGAACAACTTCATGCTGTAGTTTGGGAGGGTCAGAGTTTTAGTGGGGAGGGGCAGAGAGGCTTCCTGAGGCTTCTGCAGCTCAGCCTGTCAAAGTACTATATTTGGGGATATCCATTTTTGAGCCCCAACATCATCATATATTTAATTGGAATAAATTAGTTTTGCCTACTAAAAATTCCAAGAAAACCGTAAAAAGCCTAAGAAGGTATTAAACTAAAAATATACATGGTTTCCAATTCCTGTTTCTATCCCTGAAGCTCAGTGGGAGCTTGCAGTGCAAGGGTTCCAGCTGCCAGAGGCTGCGCCCATGGGACAGTCCTTCCACGCCTGGGCCCTGGGCACTGTCAGCACAGCTCTTTGTGCTTCTCTCACTCTCTTCCTTTTATCCAGGCTCCAAGTCACAAAGTCCTCTGTGGTCCCTTTCTCTTCTTCATCTGAATATCTGGTCAGCCACACGTTTCTGTTATTATTTCCTCTGTTTTCCTTCTCCTCCTTTCTTTATTCTAGGCTCTTGACAGCTTGTCCCGGAATTACTACAGTAGCGTATTCTCCCCACCTCACATTCTTCTCTATTTTTTTGTTTTGTTTTGTTGGTTTTTTCAAACAGAGTCTTGCTCTGTCGCCCAGGCTGGAGAGCAGTGGCATGATCTCAGTTCACTGCAGCCTCTGCCTCCTGAGTTCTAGTGACTCATGCCTCAGCCTCCCGAGTAGCTGGGATCACAGGCATGTGCCACCACGCCCAGCTAATTTTTATATTTTTAGTGGAGACAGCATTTCGCCATGTTGGCCAGACTGGTCTCGAAATCCTAAGCTCAAGCAATCCTCCCGCCTCCACCTCCCAAAGTGCTGGGATTACAGGTGTGAATTGTCCATATGTTTTGTGAGTTAAGCTTGAATTCTCCAGTATAGGGGGCAGGCTTAACTCTGCATGGTCAGCTTCACTCACTTCTTCCTCTCAGGCACCTGGACCAGTGCAGCCTGGTGGGTAATGGGTGCTCATTGGATATTTGTTGAGTAAATAAATAAGTAAGTTGGTAATAACAGTTCACAAACTTTAGTGTACGAATTACTGGGAGGCCTTGTTAAAATAGATGCCAGACCCCATCCTCAAAGACTCTGAGAGAACAGTTGTGGAGCAGGCCCAGATACAATCATTTTAAAACTGCAAGCCTGCTAGGGAGGGTGAGTTGTCTGTATTTTAGGAACCTGGGAACATGAAGTTCCTGAGGGAGGCACTTGGAGACCCCACATAGTGACCATGCTTGTAAAATACTACCTGCTCCTTGGAAGTTTCTGCGAATCTCCTTTGCCGGAGCAGGAGTAGTCATTGGGCAACTTGCAGTTTATATTATACCAGGGGTTTCAAAAGTTTTTTAGCAGTAAGTGTATACTTTTATAAATATATGTATATATTATAAATATAAATATATAGGTTTTTAAAAAACGCTATTGGAACCCAGCGTGGTGGCTCACGCCTGTAATCCCAGCACTTTGGGAGGCCGAGGCAGACAGACCACTTGAGGTCAGCAGTTTGAGACCAGCCTGGCCAACATGGTGAAACCCCATCTCTACCCAAAATACGAAGATTAGCCAGGTGTGGTAGCGCACGCCTGTAGTCCCAGCTACTTGGGAGGCTGAGGCACAAAAATCGCTTGAACCCAGGAGGCAAATGTTGCAGTGAGCTGGGATTACGCCACGGCACTTCAGCCTGGGCGACAAAGCGAGACTCTGTCTCCAAAAAAAAAAAAGATAAAATAAAAAAGCTATGGTAGCTGTTGGCCTCCAGGATATAGTTGCATACTCCTCGAAGACTCGCGCATCTGGATCGCCATTTTCTTTAACCCTGGATCTCCTGCTTTCATCCGGTGTAGTGTGAATATCCTGGGCTGTTGAGAGCCTGTTTAGCAGCCCCGCCTCACACTTCCCGGCCTCTCCCTCATTGTTCTCCTCCTCCACCCTGCACAACTCTGCAGCAACCCACACCTGTGGCCACATCTTGTACCTTGTGATCATCTGGAATGCTCTGCTTCCAGGATTTTGAATTCTGAAATACTCCTTTCTGACGTACCTCATATCCTGTTGGATTTGCGTGTTTAACAAACATATTAAGTGTCCACTGTGGGCCAGGCTTTTTTCCAGAACAAAACAAACAAAACCCCTGCTCTTGTGAAGCTTTGTTTCACAAGTGCCCATGAAAAACAGTAGTCATAATGATTATGTGAATGATAGTTTATTATTCAAATATGATAAGTGCTAGAGGAAAACACAGAACAGGGCAAGGGGATTGGATTGGGGCAAGAGACTGGATGGGTTGGTTGCAACTTTTAAAGGGTGATTAGGATATGCTTCATTTAGAAAATGACACGTAGCCCAAAGCAGTGAGGGATTAGCTATGTGCAGAAATGGGCTGAGGGACCAGGGTCCTAAGATGGGGCATGGTTGGCAGATGTAGAGATCATCGAGAAAGCCAGCGGGGGGCTAGAGCAGGGCAAGTAACGGGTGCACGACTAAGAGGAGTAGTAGGAGATGAGGGCTGAGAGTAACTGGGGAGGGGTGAAGGCATTGGTCAAATAGGGCCTTGCAGACCATTGCAGGGACTTTGGCTTTGACAGCAGGAAATGCCCATTGGAGGGCTTTGGGTGGAGATGTGACATGATTTGACTTAGATTTCAGAAGGATCATTCTGTGTTAATGACAAATTGGAGGAGCTGATATGTCAAGGGAGGAAGGTAAGAGACCAATTAGGATTCAAATGCAGTATTTTAGATGAGAGATGCTGGTGGCTTGGACCAGAGTGTTAGCAACAGTGGTGGTGAGATTTTGGATGTATTTTAAAGGCAGAACCAACAACAGTATTTGCTGATGCAGAGTGGGGAAGGGGAGTGTCAAGGATAACGCCAAGGATTTTGGCTTGAGAAACAGGAAAACTAGAAACAGAGACTGATTTTTTTTTCTTTTTTTCCTCTCAGTTTTATTAACTTTTTTCTTTTTGTGGAGATGCAGTCTCACTGTGTTGTCAAGGCTGGAACTCCTGGGCTCAAGCAATCTTCCTGCCTCTGCCTCCACCTCCCTAAGTGCTGGGATTACAGGCATGAGCCACTGCGCCTGGCAGAATTGCTGTTGATTGAGATGGGGAGGGCTGTGAGTGGCTCAGGATTGTGGTGCAGCGCATAGATCAGGAGTATTGTTGAGCTGGAGGTGCTCATCAGACCTTTAAATGGAGATGTATAGTAAGCAATAGAATATAAGTCTGGAGTTCAGGAGTGAGGTCTGGGCTAGAAATAAATTTGGGAATTCTCCCTTCAGAGAAGGAAAGGCAATTAAGCCAAAAACAAACCTGAAAGAATTGGCAGTTTTTCCTGGGGTCGACCTACCTCTGCTTCTGTGCCAAAATCACCCTGTAGGCGCTCTGCTCATCTGGCTTCTTAGCATCTTTGATCAGTGGTGGCCTTTAAAAGAACCCAGTGTTGAGGATCAGATGCTCGCATGAATCACTGAATGACAGGTCTCTCTCTGTAGGAGAGAGCATCCTGACATCAGATTGTGACATCAGGTTGTGGGTTGTGGCTCTTTCGTCACTTTCTGTGGCTGGACGGTGATTGCTGATTTCCCCCAAGATTTCTTTCCAGCACCCAGAAGAGCAGCAGGACAGCTCCATGCTTGCTGTGGCAGCCCCAGGCAGCTACAGGCAGGTGATTTCCCATAGGAGGCTCTATGCACTGCAGTTTTGCCAGAGGTCCTGTCATTACTGCATGCTTCCTGGCTTCCACTAGATTATTTCCCAAAAAAACCCTCCTACTGACTCGGTGTGGACTAGTGTTTCTTGATTTGTAAAATGTGAGAGAACCATAATTACTTTGGCAGGATTAAGTGTGGTGAAGATTACAGTTTTAATTTGCATGATGCCTGCTGCCTGTCTGTTTCCCTTTATTTCCTCTCTGAACTGAAAATGGGACCCGTTTCTTGGGGACTTTTGCAGGCATTGGATCTTCTGAAACCTGTTCTTGTATTATTTCTGAGTTATCCTCTTATTTACATTTGCTAAAGAACTGCAAAGCTAACTAACACACCAAACAATTGGAGTCTGTATTTCTCAGGACTTGTCCCTTCATTTGCAACTCTTTTCTGAAAAGTTCTAGGTAGAATGAAAGACTGCTGCCTGTATATTTATGAAGGAAGAAAAATGCCATAGCCTTTCTTTGCTCTTTACCTGCTTTTCTGCAGTCATCAGATGCTGGTATCCATTAGCTCTCCTGCACCATTCATATCTCTCCCTTGCCAGCAAGACAGACTTCCCGTTCTCTGCCCCCATAGTTCTAAGATTATGCCTTTGTTCTAGCCCTTATCCCCTGGTCCTTTGGTTACTGATGACTGTACCTGACTCCTCTGTTGGAATGTGATCTCCTTGAGGACAGAGGTAGTGTCTAACTCTTCAGACTCACCTGGAGCCCAGTACAATAGTTCTGGTGTCGAAGGACTGGGTAGAATCACTGTAAGAGGTAGGATTTGTATTGAGAGCTCTTTCTTTTCAGGTTCAGGATGTGGGGCCTTCATCTCCTTTGATTCTTGGAATGGAGGCATCAGTCAGGTGGCTGGTGCAGCCCCAGCTTCCTGCTGAGGTTCCTCTCTAGGCATGGGTGTGAATGTGTAGCCCAGCCAAGGAGGGGTAGAGGGAGCCATCTGGGCCCAGGAAATAGCCTGCCATCCATCCTTCAATTGCCTGGACTTCTCTTTTTTTTTTTTTTTTTTTTTTTGAGACGGAGTCTCGCGCTGTGTCACCCAGGGTGGAGTGCAGTGGCGCGATCTCGGCTCACTGCAAGCTCCGCCTCCCAGGTTCACGCCATTCTCCTGCCTCAGCCTCCGAGTAGCTGGGACTACAGGCGCCCGCCACCACGCCCGGCTAGTTTTTTGTATTTTTAGTAGAGACGGGGTTTCACCGTGTTCGCCAGGATGGTCTCGATCTCCTGACCTCGTGATCCACCCGCCTCGGCCTCCCAAAGTGCTGGGATTACAGGCTTGAGCCACCGCGCCCGGCCTGCCTGGACTTCTCTATAGAAGACAAAGCTTATTTTCATAAGAGCAGCCTCACCTGTCTGTGGGTGAGGTCCAGGAAGAGTAATAGAAGTGCTCAGAGGAGAAAGGGAATGTTTGCTCTTCTTGTCGTGTGTTGGGGAGGAATGTGTCCATCTGTCAGTGTAGTACAGCCCTCCGTATGTGCATTGACAGCCATCTCATTCTAATATGTTTTCATAATACTTGGGAAAAGTGACTGTGGTTGTTATGATTGAAGGATATGCCTATACTTGAAGTGTCACTTGATAATGAAAATAATGCAGAATTCAAACAATTTTTTTCTAAATCTATAGTTTTACTGACTGCCTATCTATCGGCTTCATCTCCTCGGATCCATGAGACCTGTGCATTTGCTGTCTTTTTGTTACTTTGCCATGTTGTTTATTGAAAACAAAACAAAACTTCATAATGGAAAAATCTCAAATTGTTTACAATGTATGGAAAATATTAACATAAATTCCATGGCGGTCTCATCACCTGCAGCAACTATTAACATTCTACCATTCTTACAGCATCTACAGTTCCACTCACCACCCGCAGTCTATTATTACTACTTTGTAAGTCTTTTTTTTTTTTTTTTTTTTTTTTGAGACGGAGTCTCGCGCTGTCGCCCAGGCTGGAGTGCAGTGGCGCGATCTCGGCTCACTGCAAGCTCCGCCTCCCGGGTTCACGCCATTCTCCTGCCTCAGCCTCCTGAGTAGCTGGGACTACAGGCGCCCACCACCGCGCCCGGCTAATTTTTTGTATTTTTAGTAGAGACGGGGTTTCACTGTGGTCTCGATCTCCTGACCTTGTGATCCGCCCGCCTCGGCCTCCCAAAGTGCTGGGATTACAGGCGTGAGCCACCGCGCCCGGCCTTTTTTTTTTTTTTTTTTAAGGAAAAATGTGCATGCATTGAAATGCACAAATCATAGCTCTCTAACTTCCCAGCAGTGTCTTCTTGCCACCTACAGCAGCTCTCAGGCACAGTGATGAGCCAGCTGCAGAGCCAAGTTCTCCTTGGTGTGCCATGGTAACAGTGTCCTGCCGTTTTTGGGATATGGATTGCACTATGAGAGTAGAGTTAAGGGAGGTTGTGGATAAATTTAATACTAAATAGTTACCAAAGGAAAGCCACTGAGGTCTTGGTTTCTTTCTTTTTTTTTTTTTTTTTTTTTTTTTTCCAAAATCGGTCTTAGAAAGAAAGATAGGGAACTCCAGAAGTGTGTCCCATTTATCCAGAATTAGTGGTATGCTGTAAACAGAGCACTGGTCTGGAGCTGGGAGAACAATGGCTTTCATTAACATTGAGGTACAGGCTGGGTGCACTGGCTCATGCCTGTAATCCTAGCACTTTGGGAGGCTGAGGTGGGTGGATCACGAAGTCAGGAGTTTGAGACCAGCCTGGCCAACATAGTGAAACTCCATCTCTGCTGAAAATACAAAAAATTAGCCGAGCATGGTGGCAAGTGCCTGTAATCCCAACTACTCAGAAGGCTGAGGCAGGGGACTGGCTTGAACCCGGGAGTGGAGGTTGCAGTGAGCAGAGATCGCGCCATTGTACTCCAGCCTGAGTGACAGAGCAAGACTCCCTCTCAAAAAACCAAACCAAACAAAACAAAAAAACATTGAGGTACACAGCTCTGTGGCCTGGATAGTTTTATAGTCTCTCATTGTCTCCATACACACACACATATATTTATTTATTTATTATTTTTCTTTTTTGAGACATGGTCTTGCTCTGTCACCCAGGCTGGAGTGCAGTGACGCAGTCATGGCTCATCACACCGCTGACCTCCTGGGCTCGGGTGATCCTCCCACCTCAGCCTCCTGAGTAGCTGGGACTACGGGTGTGGGCACCACACCTGGCTAATTTTTGTATTTTTTGTAGAGAAGAGATTTTTGCCATTTTGTCCAGGCTGGTCTTTAACTTCTGGGCTCAAGCAGTCTGCTCACCTCGGCCTCCCAAAGTGGTAGGATTACAGGCGTGAGCTATCATGTCCAGCCTGTCTCCATTTATAAAGTAGGCAGTTTGCATTGGATTGTAGTTCTGGTGTAACCAGCACTCCTTGAATGTCTGTTTTATGCTAAGCACATTTCACGTATTACGTAATTTTAATCATCACTTATCTATGAGGTACGAACTGTTGTCTCCATTTCACAGATGCAGAAACTTAGGACCTGGATAGATGATTTGTGCCAGGTCACACCACGTTAAAAGGTGAGCCAGGATTTGAACCCAGGCAGCCTGACCCTGGAGCCCATGCTCTAAAATTAGAAAATATTCACTACATACGTAGTCTTCCAAGGTGGCAGGGGTGGACATCTAGAAAATGCTCAAGACCTGCATTAGGGGTACAGAAAGATGACACTGTAACTTATATTTTGGCTTAATATTTATTATTTTTCATTTTTTTTATGTGTTTTCAATTTCTGTAGATTTTGTAGTGTTTTAAAACACACACGCAGACACACACAAATCGGGAGCACATGCTCTCATTTTTATGAATAAGGATGCATGACTAAAAGCTTAGACACCAGCGTTCTCAATTCATAGTGTTCATATATTTTTGGATTTCTTTTCTCAAAAATACAGTGTCTGAGCATGACAATAAATTAAAATGCTTAGAAATTGCAGTCTTTCAACAAATCGAGTGCTTGATACAGGTCAGGTGTTGGGCTAAGTGCTAGGTATAATATTCTGCAGTAAAAAGTAAAAATACACAGTTTGCATTTTAAAAGATTACTTTATATACCCCTAGAGAGGTTTTCCCCTCATGGAATTCTATATCGTCTGTTTGCTGATGACATAAAATTTCTCCTGTGTCTTTGGAAATCAGTTGAAAGGAAGGAAAGAATTGCAATGGCCATTCAGATTCCTCTCACCATTTGGATTGGGTGGTTCTAACTGCTTTACCATTTTTTATTGTTGATTCTGTTCAGAGGAAGATGGCTGAGGATTAGTAAACAGAAACCTGGATAACTGTAGGTGGGCCTGGGTTAAGAACAAGGACAGTAGAGCCAGACCACCTGGGTTTGAATCCTGCCTGCACTGTTTAATCTCTGTGCCTTAGTTTCCTCTTCTGTAAAGCGGGGAAATGATAATTGTGAATATAGTAGGATTGTTATTTACAGTAAATGAGTGAGTGTTTGCAAAGGGCTTACATGTAAGTTGGATAGAATACATTTTTTAAAACTGAAAGGAATGAGGGAAAGATATGAATGAATTTATAGTAGTAGACAGCTTTCAAAGATTTGAAGAATAGCATCCCACCTATTTCTAAATGGGTTTGTGATCTTCAAAGCACTTTCACATACACTCTCTTGGTTCCTAAGATCGGTTCTGTGCTGCCCACATGGCTGTTAACTAGTGAGTGCAAGGTTTCCATGTATTTCTTTTGACTTCTACATGTTTTCAGTGTGCAGTTGCCTGGATTAACTTGTTGCCATTAGTAGTCATTTTTGTCATTTGCTTTGTAATGCTTATGTCAGTCTAAATAAAGCCATGTGTCCAAACGGTCTAGCAACATAGTCTTTCCCTATTTGTCCTTAAAAAAAATTCAGAGCAATTCAATTTTATTTCTTATAGTCTGCTTATGGACATTACTGTAATTGTTTTCTTGAGCCGTGATAAACTGTATTAAATTATCTGGAGCAACATTTTATTCCTGATTATTTAAACAAGGACCAGTTTTTCCTACTGAGTTGCATCTTGTTAGACAGGGAGTCAGAATCTTTAAAAGTCAGTCTGATGTGTTTATGGAGTCTCTGCAACGTGCCTAACTCTAAGAACTAGAGAAGGGGGTTCTTATCTTCCAAGAGCTTGGCTTATCATTGCAGGTGGTTTCCTGGAGATGTGCATACTCCAGGGATAAAGGATGTTGATTATAACTAGCTGCTCAGGAGCCTGGTCCTTGGCAGTTCTCAGTAAAGGCTCTTTGACCTAATCCCAGACTAAGCTCTGACATGCTTCTATCTCTAGACCACAGGGACAGCCACTGAAGACAAGCCCTGTGATCTTGTTGGAAACGTCTCTGCTTCATGGGTTCTTGCTAGTCTGTAGGTCCCCCACAATTTCTACAAAGTAAAAAGGTCCCTTTAACCCTAAAATGAGAGGGCCCTGGCAATAGAAGAACTACAGTTGTGTCCAGAGCCTCTGTAGGTTTCTTGGTAGATTGGATCTCTAGTGTAAGATGCCATTAATAAAGGAAATCATCTTAAATCCCTCCCCTCTCTTTTCACTCCATTGAAGTTTAGTCTTCTTGAATTATAGCCAGATAGATGAAGGGGCATGGTCTCTGCTTACTTATGTTGTGTCCGGTAAAGACAATTATATTTATGAGTGGATTATAAGGTTTTAGCCCCTCTATTGCTAGGGAAACCATTATAGTATACAGTCAGATGATCCTCGGAAGGGACAGTAGAGTTGAGGTAATCCAGTGGATCCCTCATGCCAGTGCATGGTGCAGGAAGACATTTTTACTTATCCACAGCAAAATAGGAAAAATGAAAACAATGGTAGATCCTTGAAGCCAAATCTATTTAGCAGGTCCAGTATTGTGAGATTTTTGCCTCTCCTGCTTTTTCTTCTTCAAATAGTCTTTAAAAGTATTTTATTTGGCAGCCCAAACCATTTGTCTGTTTTTACTGGAGGGGGAGACGAGAGGGGCAGTTTGCAAGTATATGAAATCTAGAAGTATAGGATCTACTCATTTAGTCTAACTCATACTTGATTCAAGACTTTTTAAGTTCTTTTTTAAAAAAATGCTAATGTCAAGTGCAAAATTTGGTTGTAATCGTAGGTTCTTATTATAGTTTCATAGCCTGTTAGCAATTTACGTTTGTTTAGCTTTTGTGTTTATTTGAATAATGTAATAAATAAACCTCATTTCTAGGGAAATAATAATTTACCTCTAACCATATGGTCCCTGTGTTGCTTCCTCCTTTCTCCTGCAAATCCCTCCAATTCCCAGGTGGCTAGCCACCTGAACCCTGAATTTATCTTTGTCAGTAATTTTTTAATATTATTAATCGTCATTTCGTCTCAATAAATGTTGTTTAAATGCATTAACTGAATGAATCAACTGAATTAACATTTGAATATCAACAGTTGAATCCTTCTAGGAAGAACAGTGTTTTCTCCTAAGTCCCGGTCTGTCTTTTAATTTTCTCTGCAGTCCTAATTCCCTGTTGTCATTCCACTTTACATCCCATCAGATATTTGGAAACTGCTGGTTAGTAAGCTCCATGAGGGCAGAGGAGGTGGCGTCTTGTTCATATTTGAATTCCCTACAGAGCTTAACATGAAGTGGAGCCTCAATACATCCTGGGTGAAGTAGATTAAATTATTCTCTTACCTAATCATTTCTTTTGCAGCCTGAATATTCCCAGTTCTCTTGACCATTCTTTGTATAAGGTGTTTCCAAATTCTTCACCATCCCTGTCCTTCTCTCTGAACACATCCCTGTTGAGCAGAATTTCTGAGACAGGCTTATAGTTCAGGTATGGTCTGACGAGGGGCAGTGCAGTGGATCTGTTCCCCCATGACCTCATCTCGCCAGTTAATAAGACTTAAAAATGAACAAACAGCCTGCTGTTTTCTGAAAAGCATTTCTGAAAATGTTGCTTTGAGCAGGATGATAGACTTGTTATAGGGAAGATTCCATTCATTGAAAGCTTACTTAAAAATATTTCCCTAGTTATAGTTTTATTTTTATTAATAGTTTTTTAAATGACATTTATTTCTAGTTTTTCACACATGTGCTTTACATGTTCTTGTTTTCCTTTACAATTGAACATGCACTCTATCAGCCAGAGGCTAGTGAGCATTTGATGGGGGCCAAAAAAATAAAAAATCAGCGTTCTGGCATAGCTGATACTTTTCATCTTTGCCTCGTCCATATTAAGTTTGAGTCTTGTGCTTATTATTAATTTGAGCACTTTAATTTTTTCTATTTTCCACTCATAAAATTATAGCAAATTTTTTTTTTTTTTTTTTTTTTTGAGACAGACTTAACAATTTGTTGTGCAGGCTGGAGTGCGGTGGCGTGATTCTCAGCTCACTGCAACCTCTGCTTCCCAGGTTCGAGCAATTCTCATGCCTCAGCCACCTGAGTAGCTGGGTTTACAGGTGCACACCACCACCCCTGGCTAATTTTTGTATTTTTAGTAATTTCATCATGTTAGCCAGGCTGGTCTTGAACTCCTGACCTCAAGTGATCCACCTGCCTCGGCCTCCCAAAGTGCTGGGATTATAGGCGTGAGCCATTGTGCCCAGCTGCAAAATGCATTTTAACAGTAGTTTTAAAATCTTTATTTGGCAATCTTTATTTTTAAAAATTGGAACCATTTTTCTTCAAAAGTTGAATTAGGATTGAACCAGAGTAGGAAGCCCAACCTTCTCCCCAGACTAGGTTCCTGAGGAGCTTGAGATGCTCTGAAACAAAATTTGAAAATGGTTACAATAAAATATTCACATGATTTCACAAGTACTGCTGAGTAAGGATGCTGCTGCTCGCCTAACTGAACTACTAGCTGGTAGGCCCATCATTGTGGAATACAGAGGTCTGTCTGGGGAGTCTCTCTGGACCCGTTCCAGTTCAGGCAGACTGCCTGATTATTGAAAAATAAATAAATAAATAATTAAATAAAAACAAAACAGAAGCCCACTTGAGTTGTCGGGAAGGTAGTTTAGATTAGGACCATAGGGTTGTTTGAGATTTGAACATTGCCTGTGTAAGCTTCTCTAACAGTCCCATGCTTTTGGTCAATTATAAGCTCCTCCCTCAGAAATTTTTCCCCCTGTAAACTATTGCCAAATCAGGCCTCTAACTTGTAGTTTTTTTTTTTTTTTTTTTTTTTTTTAAGCTGGCTTTGAAGATTTTAAAATATTTGTCTATATTAAATGTCTTCTTGTAATTTTATTTTATTTTAAAATTTTATTTATTTATTTATTTATTTATTTTGAGATAGAGTCTCACTATGTTGCCCAGGCTGGAGCACAGTAGCACAATCTCGGCTCACTGCAACCTTCGCTTCCCGAGTTCAAGTGATTCTCCTGCCTCAGCCTCCAGAGTAGCTGGGATTACAAGCATGCGCCACCATGCCTGGCTAATTTTTATATTTTTTAGTAGAGACGAGGTTTCACCATATTGGCCAGGGTTAGTCTTGAATTCCTGACCTCAAGTGATCCTCCCACCTCAGCCTCCCAAAGAGCTGAGATTACAGGCGTGAGCCACTGTGCCCAGCCACTTCTTGTAATTTTAAACCCCACACTTTGCCCATCAATATCTCCTTGCCACTGACCTTATTAATATTCAGTCTTGGTTTTTAGATCAGATTCTTAAATGTAATTACTGCAAATTAGCATCTGGTGACTTGGAGGACTGCAGCATCATTCCAACAGAGTGGCGTCATTTTGCTACAGCTGAAGAGACAGGTTGATTTGTGAAGGACAGAGTAAGGTAGAGGAGAGATATAATAACTTTGTGTAACTTTGTCAGTCAGTCAGAATAATGCCTGCATTTCATGTCCTCGTATAGTGATGACAGCAACATACAGGGTAGTAACTGCCTCTTCTATTTTTTTTAAAGGAGGGATGCCTTTAGGGTATTAATGGAGAATATGCCATCATAAGTACAGTAAGATGTGTTATTAGGTACTAAGATATACCAGCCTTCCGGTGAGAAGACTTAGTAATAAATGACATGAGTAGCATTTTAATGATAACATTCAATGTTTCTACTTAAATAATATATGCAGACAATGTAACAAGTCAAACTGAAAAGATTATGATGAAAAGCAAGCGCCACCCCTCTTCCTCTTGACTCCTAATACCCAGGAACAACTTTAGACAGTTATTTGTTGACTTTCTGCTGAGAAATGAGAATTTTTCTTAGTTAACCAATCTTGCTGACTTCCTTTTACTATTTACAGTGTTTTAGAGTTATTTTTGGTTTTTCATTGAGAGTGTTTGTGATTTTTAGGTAATGTACATAAGCTCTATTTCTTCTTCTGTTCCCTTGCATGAGCACCTGAATTCTCCTCCCTTTCCTTACCCTCAGTTGCTGCTTGCTATCAGCCTAACTTTTACTACTACAGAATTAAGGTTGCAAACATCTCCATTCTTCCTGGTAGTCACAAGTGACTTTCCATTGATTTCTATCATTTGAATTTATAAGTTTAAAAAATCAGCAAATATCATTACTATTAGGACATGTGTTATGCTAGAGTAACATTTTCATCTCTGCACATGGTTTCAGTCAAAGATCATGTTTTGTAGATCTTTCTGATTTAGGGCAAATGTGTACTCCAATCATGGCTTAAAAACTGCTATATGTTTAATTTCATCTTTGAATCATGATTTCTTTATATTGTGTTTTGTATTTCCTGAATTTTGTGATCACCTTTTCCTTTTCTTTTCTTTTTGGAAACAGAGTCTTGTTCTGTCACTCAAGATGGACTGCAGTAGTGTGATCTCAGCTCCCTGCAGCCTCTGCCTCCCAGGCTCCAGCAATCCTCCCACCTCAGCCTTCTAAGTAGCTGGGACTACAAGTACACACCACCATGCCCAACCAATTTTTTTGTATTTTTTGTAGAGGTGAGGTTTTGCTATGTTGGCCCAGCTAGTCTTGAACTCCTGTGCTCAAGAAGTCCTCCCACCTTAGCCTCCCAAAGTGCTGGGATTACAGGCATGAGCTACCGCAACCAGCCTCCTTTTCTTTTTCTTGTTTAGAAAAGGATCATGGGCTTTCATCGTTTGCTCAGAGGTTTCCATCTTCTTTGTTACACCATCTTTTGCATCACGCTCTCCCTTGTCTTCTGGAACCTTTCATTTTCTCCCATTTTAATTTTCTACTTCCCTGCCCAGGACTCAGGGATCACCTGAGGACTTTCCCCTTTCTTGGTGGGCCCCCTGTTTTCCAGATTCTACTTGTTCTTTCTTGCTTCTCATTCTAGTTTTGCTAGAGGAAGTTCATAATATCTTCAAAGGATGGGAATGTAGGAGGTAAACTTTCCAGAAACCACTTGATGGATCCATGTCTGAAGGTCAGTTGACCTAAGAATGTAGAAAGTGTTGTCCTGTAGGCATCTTGAATGCAGAGCCCGGCGCTGGACCGGTTCTGGTTTCTTGAAGCTGGCCTGTTTTTTCTTCTAAGGAAGCTTTTAGGATTTATATATATATATATATATATATAGTTTGTTTGTTTGTTTGTTTTCTGAAGTTTTACAAAAATATTCCAAGGGAGGGTCTTTTAAAAATGATTATTAATGGCCGGGCGCCGTGGCTCATGCCTGTAATCCCAGCACTTTGGGAGGCCGAGGCAGGCGGATCACTTGAGGTCAGGAGTTCGTGACCAACCTGGCCAACATGGTGAAACTCCGTCTTTACTAAAAATACAAAAATTAGCCAGGCATGGTGACGGGTGCCTGTAATCCCAGCTACTTGGGAGGCTGAGGCAGGAGAATCACTTGAACCCGGGAGGCGGAAGTTGCAGTGAGCCGAGATCACGCCACTGCACTCCAGCCTGGTGACAGAGTAAGACTCTGTCTCAAAAAAAAAAAAAAAAAAAAAAAAAAAAGATTATTAATTTATGTTGAACACTTAGTGGGGGCCCTTACCAACCGAAGACTAGTATCCTTTGGTCTCAGAGATTTTCTTTTTTTTTTTTTTTTTTTACAAGGACAATCTTACTTTAATCAAGTTCCAGAATGAGGGCACACAGCTTCGAAAAGCAGTCTGTAGCAGAAGATGCAAGGGTGTGTGTAAAGCCATGTTTCTAGAATATACCAAAGGAAACACACCCAACCCCAGGGTGGCCTTTTGCGAATCCTCGATGCTGCTCCATACCGGGGCAGGTGGCTACTTCGTCCAGCTGACTTTGGGAATGTCATAATGCTCCGTGAGTGTGTCCAGGTGTCTGTTGAAGTCCTCCACTCTCTGCTTGTGGGTTTTGGATGCTTTCTTTAGGATCCTTTCCATCTGCCGCTTCTCCTGCATTTTCTCGAAGGCCACCTGGGCCGGGGTCCGCTTGTCCAGGCCGCGCCGCTTCTCCTCCTCGTTCTTTTTGCTCGTTCCCATTGCTTCCAGGAGTTTCGCTTTGTCTTTGTCCTTCTTTTTCTTCTTCCGCTTGGTCACTCCCAGCTCTGCGACGCCTTTCAGCTTCAGGGGTCCCTTTTGGACCTGCTCGTAGGCCTCCATAACACTCTCCGGTGGTTCGGCAGATGTACTAGAGATTTTCTTTAATATTTCTTTCAAAATTTATTTTCTTCCATTTTCATAGGCCTCTTTTATTACGACTTCTATTACACTGACCTCTGGATTTTCCTTGTCTCCCATATTCTCCATCTTTTTGTCTACTTTGTTTGATATTCTGAGAAGCCTCTTCAACTTTATTTCTGGGACTCTGAGTTAGATTTTGTATTTACCCATCATTTTTTATCTTTTTTTTTTTTTTTTAACTCTTTGACTTCCCTTTTTCATAGCATCCTGCTCTTGTTTTAAGGATATATTTTCATAAATCCAAGAGTATACTTACTTTTTTTTAAGCCCTATATGCTGGTCCAATACTTGTCTGTGTCCCCTATGAAAGATACTTGGGTCTTTCATGCTGCTAGCTTTCCTTATATGTTGGCAGGTTAGTTTGGTGATAAAGAGCTTGGTCACTGGCTCAGATTTGGGCTGAATCTTGGCTTTTTAATTTCCTAATTGTAAAGTACTTTAATAATAATGATATCCAACTGCTGGAGGTATTGAGCATTAAATGATTCAGTACATGTACTTTTAGAATTGTGCCAGGGAAATAGCAAATGTGCCATAAATGCTATTGTCATTGTCATCGTCATCACAGGCAAAATAGCAGATGTGCCATAAATGCTATCGTCATTGTCATTGTCATCACAGGCAAAATACCAGATGTGCCATAAATGCTGTTGTCATTGTCATCACTTCTGTTCATCAGTTTACACTGAGGAAGGAAAGATTGGGTAACCAGGTTGGGTTTCCTCTGTGCGGTGTAAGCAGGTATTCCTTGCCAGGCCTCTCCTGCAAGAGGAAAGTTGGCTGGGGGCTTTCAGACACAGGCAGCCAGTAGGGCACTGGGGCCCTCCTTCCTTGTTGTGGTAGACTTTGTTTCTGGAGGGAAGAGGCCCCCCAATGCCAGAATAAGGATGACTTTCCTTGAGAGCACCAACTAGAAGTCTTAGCTCACACTGGAGGGCTTTATACTTTGTGCTGGGAAGGGAGAAGGGAGTCGGATTTCTATAACTTTCCATTCAGATTTCTTATAATTTACCTATTTTTAGTTGCATGCTAATTTTGAGTAAGAATCCTCTCTGGGATTCAGGTAGTTTCCATCTTGCCTGCAGCCCTGTTGTAGCATGTCCTGGACAGAGTTCTCCACTCGGTTTTATCTGTCAGTTTGTTTCCACACACGTTCTGTTACCGAGAAGTGCACTGAAATTCCTGCTGATTTTTCCTGGCTTCCTATTCTCTGTTGTTGTAAGTTTACTTCTTTCTAATTTTTTTTTTTTTTTTTTTGAGACGGAGTCTCGCTCTGTCGCCCAGGCTGGAGTGCAGTGGCCGGATCTCAGCTCACTGCAAGCTCCGCCTCCCGGGTTCACGCCATTCTCCTGCCTCAGCCTCCCGGGTAGCTGGGACTACAGGCGTCCACCACCTCGCCTGGCTAGTTTTTTATATTTTTTAGTAGAGACGGGGTTTCACCGTGTTAGCCAGGATGGTCTCGATCTCCTGGCCTCGTGATCTGCCCGTCTCGGCCTCCCAAAGTGCTGGGATTACAGGCTTGAGCCACCGCGCCCGGCACAGTGCAGTATTGTTAATCATAGGCTCTATGCTGTACAGTAGACCTCCAGATATTCACTTCATATAGCTGAAACTTGGTACCCTTTGACCAACACCTCCCCATTACCGTCTCCCCTAACTCCTGGCAACCACCATTCTGCTCTCCGCTTCAATGTGTTTGCCTATTTAGATTCCACATGTAAGTAAGATCACATAGCATGTGTCTTTCTGTGCCTGGCTTATCTCATGTAGCATTAAGTTCTGCAGGACCATCCATGTTGCTGTAAATGGCAGGATTTCCATCTTTCTAAGGGCTGAGTAGTACAGTTAGCTTTTGCATCTACAGATTCAACCAACCTTGGATGGAAAATAACAGTATTTAACCGATGCACAACTCATGGATACGGAGGACAAACTGTTCCCATCCTTAGGTTCTGTGGGACTGACTGTGGCACTTGAGCGTCTGAGGACTGTCGTCCTGGAACCAGTCCCCTGAGGATACTGAGGGATGGCTGTATTCCATTGTTTATATATGTATATCACATTTGTCTGAATGTCACAAAGGAATCTTTTAAATTACAATGTTATAAACCTGTGCTTTTTATTGTGAGCTGCCAAGGCTGTTTCATGTGATGGTGATCAGGGGATCCCATCCCATGACCCAGGGGTCACCACTGACTTCTCAGCCTATGTGAATGGAAGTTGCTGTGAATGAGGCCTGCACCGTTGCAGGTGAACTTCTCCATGGGTGAGACTGTCCTGTAATTTTAATAATGCTGACAGCCAGATTAGTTTCATTTGGTGTCCCATAGTGAAGGAAACCACTAGATCATTTGTGGGCCTTTGCTCATTATCTCTTATTGAATTGCCATAGTCTAAGGGGGAATTTACCATGGATAGTATTAGGGATTCCAAAACTCCATCTTATCTGTGTTCCACAGTTTATCAGACTCAGCTAGTACACACTAAATGACTCTTAATAGATAGTTTATTAATTTACAATGAGAAATATTAGGTCAAGTAGATATTTGCTTTGTTATAAACACATTGTCTCTGTATGGGCACAACTTAAAAAAAACCACATTGCCACAGGTTTCCTGGGGCACACGGAATCAGTGCAGGAAGAGAGGCTACTGCTTTGTGTGGCCGATGGCATGAGTCCTTTCTAATCCAACCACCCCCTGTGGCATCATCTTGCTGCAGCTGAGGTGAACAGGGTGCTTGCATTTGCTTGTCCGTATGGTCTGTCCTCCTGATGGCCTTTGAGCAGAATGAATTTAAAAGCATTTTCATGTCAGGCGCAGCGCACCTGTAATTCCAGCACTTTGGGAGGCTGAGGCGGGTGGATCACTTGAGGTCAGGAGTTCAAGACCAGCCTGGCCAACATGGTGAAACCCTCTACTGAAAATCTCTACTGAAAATACAAAAATTAGCTGGGCGTGGTGGTGGACACCTGTAATCCCTGCTATTTGGGAGGCTGAGGCAGGAGAGTTGCTTGAGTCCAAAAATTCAAGACTAGCCTGGGCAACGTGGCAAAACTCTACCTCTACAAAAAAATTTTTAAAAAATTAGTCAGGTGTGGTGGGGCATGTCTTTAATCCCCAAAGCGGGGAGGATTACTTGAGCCTGGGAGGTTGAGGCTGCAGTGAGCTGTGATTATGATACTGCACTCCAGCCTGGGCAACAGAGCAAAGACCCTGTCTCCTCCTGCCCTATCCCCTCCAAAAAAAAAACCCTTATAATTTGAAATAGGCCTAAAATATCTTGTGTACTTTTTTTCCAGCCTAAGCAGAAAATCGGCAATGTAATAATTTATTAATGACTCAGGGTCATCACTATAGAACTTGGGTATTATACAGTGCAGTGATTTTTGATTGATTTATGTCTTGTCTAGAATGATGTACAAAATATTAAAAGGGATAAATTCTCATAAGGAAAAAACATAAATAAGACTGAAAAAATATAAAATGGATCTACAAATAAGGTTTAGAAATGCCTGCCGTAGTCAGCTGCTGCCTGGTCTCAGGTGTCTGTACTGGGTAGAGTTGCCCCCCAAGCTCTGAGAGTCTGTGAGGGTGATGGATGCTCCTGCACAAAAGTAACCTGCAGTGCTGTTTTCTCCCCCTCCTCCTCTTTCTCCTTCTTCAATTCCCTCTTCCTCTTGTTCCTTCTGTTTCTAGTTTTATCAAGGATGGAGTTTTCTGCTCCTGGCCCTTTCTTGGAATCTTTTTATTTGTGGCGGGTTTCAGTGGAAGAGAACAGAGGGACATGCTTTTACTTTGACAGTTTTTATTACAAATCCCATCAAAGGTCTTTTAAATCCTGCACCAAGTAGTACTTCCATGTTATCTTCATTAAATAACCACTGTTGTTATGTTTTTATACCCTAGTGTCTTACAGAGTGACCAGAGTCAAACAAAGAATTGCAGGGAAGAGGCATGAAGACACCAGGGCAGTGTGCCTAACCAAGTGTGCCTAACCAACACAATTTCGTCTATGGGATAGTTTCATCTATGGATGTGACTGCCTATTGGGTATCAGGGTCTAGTCTAACGGAGAATACAAAAATGAATACAACCTCACTAACCAAAAGTTACTCCAAACACTTAACCCATAAATACAGAAAATTTTCTCCACCATTTCTGAGTTAGCAGACCCTTGGAATGGAAATGATCTAAAGTCTCTTCTTCCTCAGACATTCTCAGAGTGATGGGCTATTGCAGACATGGGATTGTGGAGAATTCCCACTATGCAATTATCTGCAGGTTCTTTAAGCTCGAATTCTACATTCTAGTTTAGTATTTTATAGCTTTGCTTATTTTGATGGTCAAGATGACTCATTATATCACCTCTCAATACCTGGTGTCATTGTTTTTATAATTTTTATGTATTTTATTTATTTATTTATTTAGAGACAAGGTCTCACTCTGTTGCCCATGGTGGAGTTTAGTGGCATGATCCTGACTCATTGCAGCCTTGAACTTCTGGGTTCAAGTGATCATCCTGCTTCTGCTTCGTGAGTAGCTAGGACTACAGGTGTGCACCACCATGACTAGCTGATTTTTATTTATTTATTTTTATAGAGATGTGGTCTTGCTGTGTTGCCCAGGCTGAGTTTGAATTCCTAGCCTAAAGTGATCCTCCCGCATTGGCCTCCCAAAGCTCTGGGATTACAGGTGTGAACCACTGCTGTTTTTTGTTTGTTTGTTTATTTGCTCATTGAGGCTGTTGTTGCTGTTTTGATTTCTCCTTGACTCAGGAGTACTTTAGAAAAGACTTTTCTGCATCTGTTGCCCACCCCCGCCCCACCATCAGTTTCAAGGATTTTCCCTTCTTCCTTGGTTAATTGCTTCTTTTTATGTTTTTTTTTTTTTTTCTTCTTCTTCTTTTGAGACGGAGTTTCGCTCTTGTGCCCCAGGCTGGAGTGCAGTGGCGCAATCTCGGCTCACTGCAACCTCCGCCTCCTGGGTTCAAGCGATTCTCCTGCCTCAGTCTCCCAAGTAGCTGGGACTACAGGCATGCACCACCACGCCCAGCTAATTTTTGTATTTTTGGTAGAGATGGGGTTTCACCATGTTGGCCAGGAGGATGGTCTCAATCTCTTGACCTTGTGATCCACCCACCTTGACCTCCCAAAGTGCTGGGATTACAGGCATGAGCCACTGTGCCCAACCCTTTTTCGTTTCTTAACCTTTGCATTGTAGTTAAGGAATGTGCCATAGCTTTCATTTACTTTGGTTCTTAAATTGATCCCTTTTTAAACTTTATAAAATCTTTTTACATGTCTGTACTTTTCCTCTGATTGTCTGTTCCTTCTGTGTGTTTGTAGCTGCCTAGTGCTGAGAGTTGAAATAAGTTCTGTCAGAGGTCATATATAGCTGTATTCAAATCTTGTAGTTTAAGACAGGAAGAAAGAAAGGTTTAACTTAAAGTACAAAAAGAAAATACAGTTAACTCATCTGAGTTGTAGGGGGTGTGATGAATTCTTAAGGAGACCTGACCTTGATGTCTTTTCCATGCCCTTGAGCAGCCGAACTTTCAATCTTGCCTTCTCCCACATGGTGAGAGATCTGAATCATCTAGGGTCACTCAGTAGTTTAGTGCATTCGAGCAGAGATTGAGGGCAATGCAGCCAGTGGAGAGGGTGTGTTAGAGTATCTGGTTGCTTGAGAAATTTAAGATGAGCAATTCAAACTATATGGTGGTTTGGCAGGTGGAACCGCGTAGCCCCATTGTGCTTCTGATAAGGAATGTTGTGTGTGCCCTCACTAGCCTTGCTATCCTAGAAGGTTTGAATAGTCCAGATTCCTTTGAGCCACTCTTGATCCTCTGGCTAACAATCAGTGTCATAGCATAGCATTCTTTTCAAATTAAAATATAATCAGTCTCCAGAAATAAAGACAGTTTCCTAGAGGTAACTCGGCAAGTATTGGGTGAGCAAAAGGCGGGGAAGAAAGGTAACAGTACGTGTGAGGACTATGGACCAACGCTCGTTATTCGGGGAGCTGCATGCAGTGGGGTCTGTGAGCGTTCCCAAGGTTGAGGGGGCCAATGACAAGTCCGGTGACATGTATGCTGTTCTTTGGCCTGATTGCTGCTGCACCATGAATTCTGAGGTTTTCTAGTAAGGTTCTGGTTCTTCATCATTTAAAAATGTGAATGTGGCATTAGGGGAAGGGCTGGGGTGACATCCATAGGGATTGTCAGGCCTCTGCACTTGCGCTCCAGACTTCACTTTGCCACTCAAGACACAGCATTGCTGCTGCCACTCCTCCCTGGGTGCAGCCGTCATTGGCGGCTCCATGAAGACTTATGGCTCTTTGCAGAGGGGCTTAGCTCTGGAGGTAGGCATCTGACCTGGGTTCACGGCCAGGCTCTGCTGCCTAAGAGCGTTGTGGTCTTGGGCGATTCACCTTCCTGGCAGGAACCTTAGTTTCCTGGTCTGTGTAATGGAGCTGATGATACCACCTTGCAAATTGTTGTCAGGATTAGAGATAGGGTATGTAAAGTGCCATCATCACTTTATTATAGTTTATTCTGTTGTGCCACGTGCCTCCTAATAATGAACAAGAGCGAGCCCCTGCTGATAAGGAGAATGACTGTATGAACACGTGCATGCACACTCACCCACCTACAAACTCACCAAAATGGTCCCTGATGTCTTCCTGGCATATAGGGGCCTTCTAAGAGGCAGGGCTGCTATTCACATGCAGATGAGACCTCAGTCCTCCCTGGGAAAAACACCTTTGGTCTGACCTGATCAAGCATGCTTTATCACCTGGTGGGGCTGAACTTTTAGGGGAAGTGATAGTGACTAGCTGAGAAGGACCAGAGGAGGCAGATCCAGGCCTCATCCATTCCCCTCACTTGATAGATAGGAAATCTAAAGGCAGGCAAATCACCTCAATGCCTATGGGCATTTTTATTGGGCATTAGAGTCAGGACTAGTGATTCGTGGGCTCAGAGTCCTAGACCTCACTTTCTTTAGTACATCTAAGTCGATGAAACCAGGTAAACCACTAAACTGTAGGGCCTTCCGACATCTGAATCAGTTTGAGACTTCTTAAAAGATAAAAGGGGATCTCCTCCCATGTAGTCAAATTAGTTATCAAAAAGCACAGATTAGATTGATTGATTGATTGATTGATTGTAGAGATGTGGTTTTACTATGTTGTCCAGGCTGGCCTCGAACTCCTTTGCTCAAGTGATCCTCCTGCCTCAACCTCCCAAAGTGCTGGGATTACAGGAATGCGCCACCACACCCAGCCTAAAGCACAGATTAGTCTGTATCTTTCTCAAAAGTTGATGAGACATGTGCGTGCCAGTCATATGAAACGAATTGGCAAGACTTTAAAAGCAGTCATTCTTATTTTAAAATGAGTAGAAATGGCATTTATCATCAGATTGTTAGATTGTAAACCCCATGAGGGCAAAACTCAGGTCTTCCTTGTTTATTATCGAATCTTCAGCTTGTGGGCACCAAAGGTGCACTGTGGGTACCTGGTAACCATTGGAGGAATAAATTCTTCCTTTCTCTATTTCTGGTTCCTGGGAGGCCTCACAGAGAGAACCTAGCCAGCATGTATGCGTGTAACCAGCAGAACAGAAAAAAAGCTCAACTGAGGCATTTATTATGTAATACTCAATTCAAATATTCATTTTATTTACATAAATGTTGCTTTGTGCCAAAGAACTAGTGAATATGAAATCTTAATAAAATCTTGATATTTTCATAAATATTTTGTTCATGCTGTTTCATATTTTTCAATCTGAAGAATTCTAATATGTTGTAGAAAAGGGTGAAAAACATACTTTTTACGATAAAAATGCATACAAATGGAATTATGGAAAGCATTTGTTAATACTGTATAGAAGATTATATATTATTCTGATTGCTTTCAAGTTTTGGGTGAAAAAAGCAGTTCTTGACTACCTTTAAAATTATATAGTTAAAACTCTCATTTTCCACATTGCTTTTCTTTGATGGGAACTAAAAAAGCCTGGTAAATTGTCAACAGGGAGTCGGATGTATTAGAAATAATAATGCAGGAGCATACTAGGGCCGAGGAAAGGAATTTGCACGTTTGATATGTTCAATAACCTAATGGCATGTTGGGTGGAATTTTAGAGACAGGGCTGTTTGAGGTCCAGTGGCTTTTGAAAGAGGAGACAATTCAGGCCAGGCGCAGTGGCTTATGCCTGTAATCCCAGCACTTTGGAAGGCCGAGGAGGAAGGATCATTTGAGGTCAGGAATTCAAGATGAGCCTGGGGGCCAACATGGTGAAACCCTGTCGCTTCTAAAAAAATACAAAAAAATTAGCCAGGCATGGTGGTGCGTGCCTATAATCCCAGCCACCCAGGAGGCCGAGGCAGGAGAACCGCGTGAACCCAGTTGCAGTGAGCTGAGATCGCATCACTGCCCTCCAGCCTGGGCAACAGAGCAAGACTCCATCTCATAAAAAAAGCTGGGACAAGAAGGGCTCCAAGTGAGCACCTAGGCATAGATAGATGGTGGTTATAGATAAGCCTAACCCAGAAAAATGGAATAAATTTCATATGCTCAGAACAACTCCACCTTGAACCCTTTCCTTTGTTTGAACATCTTAACCCCAGTATCTGGGACCACCAGTTGGGATCCTGAAGTTCCCCATCTTGCATAGCCCATGGAATCCAATTCTGGTGGCCAGGCCTCCTCTGCCCTCCCTGAGTTCCTGCTGGATGGATGGGGATGGAGATCCTCTCCACCAGGCTCCTTAGTGTGTATGATAAATACATCTAGATGTTGTCATAGTCTGAATTTTTTGCAATGACAAAACAGTTTTATTTCAGGATGAAAACGCAGCTCTAAAACGCAGCTCTACTTCTGTAGCTGTTTGAGACATTGTTGGCATGCAGCTTATATGAGGCCTCTCCATTTCTGAAATGATTTAAACTAGGAGACACAGTATTGTATGTTCTGCCAAAGAAAGGTCATTAGCATGACAGGATAAATGTAAGACACCAAGGTTGAGAATGTGGATTGAAACGTGGACTTGCAGGACAAAAAGCGTATGAAGTGCTTACTTCTGAGCACACGATATTACAGGCTTGTGTTGCTTGCAGAAGAAATGGATCTGCTATTTATGCTGCTTTGTCTCTGGTTATTGCATTTTGCTCCAAAAACTGGGTTATAGGGATATTGCAGTTGTTTATGGTAAAATGAATAGGATGGCATGTGGCTAGCTGGGTATTTTGAATTATTAATGTCATGGTACTCGATGTTTTTAGTGGCCAATAAAGACTTCCTGTTTATGATAAATCAGGGTGTGGGATTTGTTTCATTATGTTTGTACACTACATTGTATTTTAATTAAAATATAATGTTGAAGTTACTTCAAGGCCTTATTTAGACTGACTTTAAAAAGAAATGGAAGAGTCCATGTGGTAAGGCTTGTGAGTCATACAGTCCCCGTCGTCTGTGTGGAGACCATGGGGACCAGATCTGGCACGCAGAACCCCAAATCCCGTGTCCTTGACAGACGGGTGGGGGTGATATTTTAGAATGCAGCCAACCTCTTTAACAACTGCCCCTGAGTGTTCAAATATAGAAATTGGAGTTCTGTTACCATTTTGTTCAAATGAAAGGTACTGCTGAAAGAAATACTTCTGTCTGTGTTTCCGCTTACTGCACTGGCTTCCTGTTAGAAGTGATGTTCCTCAGGGAATCCTTTCATCTCCAAAAAGGATGGCAGACTTGTGCTTTTCCAAGGAGTCTTTTCCTTTGTTGTACTTTTTAAAAATCCAGGCAAGGAGGAGAGGTAATGGAAGGTCTTCGTGACAGTGAGGTCATCATCATGTTTAAATAAAAGAGTTCTTATAAGATCCCAGGTTTGTCATTGCCACCAAGCTTCCCTGAACCTTCTACCTCACCTGCGAGGTAGATCACGAGTAGAATGTTCTACCAGATTTGTAAAAGAACAAACACAGTATTAGTGACACACGTATTTTTATAAGCTTTTTTTTTTTTTTGCAAATTGTTAATGCCCTTAGATTTTAGAGATTTTACAATAGAAGACAAATTTTACTGTTTATTGTTTTTACTTTTATAATAAAATCTCATTTAGAATTCAGGAGAGCTGGAATTTTCCTTGGTACTTAATAAGAAAATGATGAGCATGAGCTGGATTTAAGAGGAATGCTGACTCTTTTTTTTTTAATTGTGGTAAAATAGACATAACATAAAGGTGAACATTTTAACTATGTTTAAATGTACAGTGCTGTGGCATTGAGGACATTCGCCTTGTGCAGCCATCACTACCATTCATCTCTTGAACTTCATCCTCTCAAACTGAGATTCTGCACCCATTGTATGGAATGTTCATGTTTAAAGTGCCATTTACATCTGAGATGCTCAGGCTGGTGCTCTGAACAGACTCTTTCCAAATTGCTTTTCCCTGTGAGCTAAAGGAGAGGGTGTTGATAACGAAGGTGACTGGGCAGCTGCGCACCAGCTTTGTTAGTTCGGAGACCCATTTTACACACGAGAGAATGGACACCCAGAGCAGGGTTGGACCACTTGCCCCAGACTTGTTAGCTGCAGTGGTGGAATTCAGACAGTTGTGCCTAATGCAGAAGCTGTGCTAACTACTTCAATTCAGCGATCCTTCTGCCAGCTTCTTTAATTCACAGGGTTCACTGTGCTTCTCCATGTTTAGTCCATATCCCAGACTTTGATAGGCTTATCGCAAGCAGCTCTCTTGGCAATTTCCATTCTGAGTTAAGTCAGTAATCTCTCTGAAAGCTTTAGTTTCCTTCTCTGTGAAATAAAGTGGACCATCTGTGTGATTCTCTAAGGGCCTTTTCATTTCTATCCTGTGTTTGGTATATTTCCCCAATTGATGCTGTGAACTTTTTAAGCTTTTAAAAAGGACGGAGTAGGGGGATGGAAGGTTTCTGGTTGTAAAATGGCAAGTAGGAAATACAAGGAAAAAAGAAGGTAGGACAGGCACAAAGAGAGGATTAGGTCCAGGAGAACAGAACTGAAGATGCCATCAAGGAGGGGCCAAAGGGCTGCTTCAGCTGCTTCATGGGGGCTGCCCAGTGGAGAGTGTCTGTTTAACACACTTCCATTTTGAATGTTTGCAAAACACATTTAAGGGAATAAACAGCAAGAGTGGGCAGTGCTGAGCTGGAGCTGATGGAATAAGTGGGCCAGCATTCAGGTTTCAGTTCACATGTGGCCTTGTGGTGTCCTGGAGCTGCAGTTAACTCTTCCTAGGCCTCACTGTTTATGGAAACAGGAAAGTGGCCTGGATGGGGGAAGGACTACAAGTACAGGAGAGAGGATTAAGGCTGGCCTGCTTATTTAATTCTTGCAGTTTCACTCACTGCTTATTTAATTCTTGCAGCAGTCCCAGAGGCAAGCCTTACTCCACCATTCTGTGGCCGTGGAGAGGGCTGCTACAGGTGCAAGGCAGAGCTGGGTTCAGACCTTGTGCTGTCTGATTGTGAAGCGTACTCTTCTTTCTACATCCTCTACGAATCTCCACCTTCCCTCCCCTGTCCCCCACCTCCTCATGGTCATGACCACATACTCCAGGTTACTTACAGAATCCCTGTGTTAGCCCAGCATTAAGAGAGAGGACTCCAAGCTCTCATGTCTGGGTGCAGGGCCTCAGACGATGGCATCAAGCAGGCCCACTTGCTCTCAGCTTTGCTTTCTTCCTTGTATAATTCTCAAGGAGGCCCAGGCTCAGCAGAAGAGGGTGCAGACATCCTAGGGAAGACTGGGATTGACCAGGCTTGGGTCCTAGGCTTATCCCCTAAGCAGTCACTCTGGCTGGGAGGATTCAATACTCTCATTGCCCAGACCTGGACATGTGTTCATACCTAGAGTTCAAGGACTGGGAGGCAGTGGGATGCTCCAAAAAGACAGAGCAGGTCATACACGTTCTCTGTCCCCAGTAAGTCACTCTCCAAGAACTTCCTGGCAAACATCTCAGCAGTTTTAGTGCAGGAACTAAATGTAGTGTTGCTGTCTCAGATTCACAGTCATTTGCAAGTCAGTGTCAAGCAGGCAAACTCAACCAACCATCTGTGTCTCCTCCACTAGAGCACTTGTATGAACTCATCCTACAAAGAAATAAAACAATTAGAAATGAGATACTTGAGTTTCTAGTTCTAAAAAATATTTTTCCGCCTTGGCAATCAAATTGATAATTAAATTCAATATTTAAAGTTTTTTCCCCCAACATAGAGAATTCATGAAATCTGTACCTTAACTTTTGGCTGAGTTTCTTGGAAGTGGAATAGGTATTTATTTATTTATTTATTTAAGACAGGGTCTGGCTCTGTCACCCAGGCTGGAGTGCAGTGGTGCGATCTTGGCTCATTGCAACTTCTACCTCCCGGACTCAAACCATCCTCCTACCTCACCCTCGAGTAGCTGGGGCTACAGAAGTGCACCACCATGCCGGACTAATTTTTGTATTTTTGGTAGAGATAGGGATTCACCATGTTTCCCAGGCTGGTCTTGAATTCCTGGGCTCAAGCAATCCTCCTGCCTCAGCCTCCCAGAGTGCTGGGATTACAGGTGTGAGCCACCACGCCTGGCCTAGATGTTTTATATAAGCCAGCCCTTGCAGTCAGCTCAAATACCCTGTGGAGGAGGTAGTATTCTAACCATTCAACAGATATTTGTGCAGTTGTAGAGAGAAGGCAACATTTTCTGGCTTTTCCAACATTTTAAATAATTACAGAATGCCAAAAGAATCTCTATTATTATTAGAACAGTTTCATGCACAATTATACTCAGAAAAGTTCAAGCAAATTGTTCTATTTTACTTGTAACAGATCCAAAGAGATTTAATTTTATATTTTTTTAGGACTATAACTTTTCCTCTGAAAGATGATTTTTAAAAAATAAAACGAAGTCATTATGTCAGATCTTGTTTATTTTTGCTTTGGCACAGAGAAAGGGTATATGGTAGGAGAGAATAGTCTTGAATGTCATAAAGTATTATGTTCTTTTGAAGGTAGATTTCAACATGACACAAAGGGCCCTTCCCTGAACCACTATTTGAAAAGAATTTCAAGCATCTAGGATAGAATGAAGCATCGTACATTAATGGTGGATGCTGCTTTACAAAAATTAGATAAAGCTTATCTTGATAGGTATTGAAATGAGTGACTAGGTTTAGGAAAGGCTACATTGATTAGCAGGTATTTCACCACACCAAGCCCTTTTGTAAGTTATGTTTTCCTAAAATGCCCTTGTTATTCTGTGCATTGTGTTATCATCATCTCGCATGGGACCTGGGCCTTCCAGAGCCTCTGCTGTTAGCTCTGCTCCTGTCTCCTTGCCTGGACAGATATCCTCCAGGCTGCTACTTCCAGCCACTTGTCTTCCTCTGCACTGTGGCAGGAGAAAGAATGAGGAGAGCTCAGGAACTTGTCTTTCTTAACATAGATATCCAAACAGTTTCAGGAAGATTTTTCTTTGTAATTAACCCTGAGAGGTTGACTTTTTATGCCATGCTTATTAGCATTTTCCAAAGTTCCCTGAAACTCAGTATATTCCCAAACTAAACTTATTTCCTACTGAAACAAACAAAAATCCAACTCTACCTATTATCTCCTTCCCAGCCTCTCAATTTGTGCCAGTTTTCTCGTCATTTACCTGTAGAATTGTCTTTGAATCTCTCCCTGCACCCCTCTACCTGCTACATACATGTGGGATGAGAGCAGCTCTCTTCTGCAAAGCACATTTTCCCAATGATCGCCCTCCTTCCCATTGCCACACTCGCCGCCCACCTCCACTTTGTCGGCTCTTGTGTACATTCCCAAGCCCTTCCACACTCTGGTTCCTCGGGAGACTCTTCCCTCCCCTGCTGCTATTGCCTTTCTTTATGTTTTTAAATCTCCTCTCCTTTGACATTGGCTGCAAGCTCCACCTTCTACCTGAAGCTTTTTCTGACTTTCAGGTCCCCATTTTGATCATTCTCTTTGCTGTATTTGAATGAACTTGACCACAGTATTAATTTTGCCTACATTTATACTTGATTTTGGTGTTATTTCTTGGTTTGAATCTTATTTCCTTCATTATTTCCCCAAAGACCTGTAACCCAAGAGCACATGGTTTACCCTCCTTATATCCAGTGTTATTTGAAGGGACTGAGCCTGCTTTTAATGCTGTATTTGGTATGTTTTCTTTTATAACCACTGTTGAGAATACCTAGACTGTGCCCAGGTTTTAGAAACTTCCAGGGGTTATAATGAGCTGTTTGTAAGTGTCCCTTTTAATCAAATTAGTTAAAAATTGGAAAAAGGAAAAAATATACAGCAGACATTACTAACCTTTAAATTTTATTCAAATAGCACCAAAACAGCGGATACTTTAAAATGTATTTTCTTTGTTTTCACCGTTGGAATGAACAACCAATAGAAATCTGTTTGTGAAATTTTACTTAGTATAATGCTAAACAATTTTCTAAATCTACAAATTTTTTTTTGGCAGTTCCTCAAAAAAAGATGTATTTTAAGGAAAAATAAGTATATTTTAGGTGATTGATGCTTTTTTCTTCCTCTTCCTCATAATTAATATATAAAGCACGTTTGTTAAGTTTTGGCTAAAAGGTTTGCCTGAGGGCAAAAGTATTCCCCATGGCCAACTGTGTTTTCTGGCAGGTCCTGTTTTTGCACCTGCGTCCCTTGCGTAGTCAGTCTTTTTATTCTGAGGCTTTTCTCTAAAGTTTACTTTTTATTTTTTAATGTTTATCTAAAGTTTATAAAGTTATTAGGATTTCTCAATATCCTCAGACCTCATCCTTCAGTTAACATTCACGTTACCTTGTGTATTTATCTTCGTCCTATGTCTTAAGACATTTCCACTAGGAATTCTAGCTCTGAAATATTTAAAATGTTGACTTCAAAGTCAGTGGAACTGTGCCAAGTGTGCTTCTCTGAAGATAAATGGGAGAGCTCCTGACAAAGGACAAAGTCAAGGCCCATTAACTTAAACAGGATGCAGTGCGTCTCAGGGAGGCCAGGCTTGTTCATGGTTGTAGAAGGAAAAGCAAGCTTTACATTAAAACAAAAACAAACAGATTTTAACCTTGTAAGTGATCGTTCCCATGAGACACCATCTCCTTGGCGCTGTCAGCCTCCATTGCAGGAACTTCCTGCCTCAGTACTTCCTCTTGCTCCTGAGATGGCTGCCGAGCCCTCAGTTTCAGGGTGCTCATGGGGGCATGTCCCATTACCATATGCTGAGCGGGAATGGAAACCTAAATTTGTGCTGATCCGCCTGTACTCAGCATAGCCTGTGACTGCAAAAGGACAGTAGACATTGGGAGAGGCTGAGAGCAAAAACTTGCAAAGGGGATTACTGTACACATCACACTGCCCGTGACAAAGAGTAATGATTCAGGGTTGTGGCTTCCCCCTGGTAAAAATTGGGAGACTTTAATTTCTTGTGCTCTGTTTTAAGAAAATCTTATATCATGCTTAAAAACGTTAATGCTTACTTGCTTACTAAATATTATTACGGTCTTTGTTTTTGCTACAAGAGATTCTGTTCCTGTCTGGATCCCCAAGATGATGTTAAACTTTGAATGGATTATATATCCAATGGAATGATGACTGTGTCTGAAATTTAATTTTAATTTGTTCAAAAATGGCTTTTGGCTAGAATCACATTCTGTTCAAAGCGACGGTGCCTCCAAACTCGCTGATCCCTGAGCCTGGAAATTGTTAACTTGCCCAAAGAGAGATACAGTTTTATCTACCCTTGTGGAGCTTACATCGTCATTGGCAGTGTAGGGCATGCCATGGTACAGTTAATCACATTCACTTTCCTGTCATTAAGCGTCTGAGTGGATAGCTCAGGAAAGAAAATTCTGTCTGTAGACTGGAGGAGTCAGGAAATGTGAAGGGACGAGGTAGGACCGGAATGGACCCGAAGGACTCCAAAGTTGTCCAGGTGATGACAAAGAGGGAGGACATTCTGGGCACGGGGTGTTTATGAGCCAGTGAGGGAAGAGCTTGAGCCACAGGAGCAGAAGGGCCGCCTGGAGAGAAAAGAAAGGGTTGGAATAGTTGGACGGGACTAGATTGTGGACATGGACTTTCATCCTAAGCATAGTGATTGCCTAAAGAGTTTGATGAACAAAGTAACATAACAAAAGTTTTTGTTTTTGTTTTTGTTTTTTTGTCTTTTTCTTTTTCTCAAGGAAGATATATCTGTTGGGAAGGATGGATTGGAGTGGAGAGTGACATGAGTGGGGCAGTTTATATAGATAGAATTTGAAGGAAAACTGGTCTGGGAGAGAAGAGAAGTCAGGTGTGGGCATTGATTCTGCCTGGGAGATTCCCAGGTTCTGCCTGGGAAAAAGGGAGAAGCTGGGATGGAAGCTGGTAGGCTGTCAGAGTGTATGCTGTTAGCAGGAGTCAGGGTAGAGCGATGGATTGACAGCAGGTCAGTAATCAAGAACCATGACACCTGCTTCCTTCTCAACCGTAAGCTGACATACAGAAACCAACAGGATGGGACAAAACAGGTAGGTAGTTTGAGCAGCCAAGGTCCCTCTGGGGCAGTCTGAGCACCATGGAGAGGGATGTACAGGCAGCAAAAGTAAGGTTTCCAGAAAGACTGGGTAACAGACTCTGGGTACCTGGATGGAGATGTTCGTCACTGGGCAAACTGTACACGTTCACACACCAAACAGAAGGCAGACCCTGATTAATTGTTCAAAAGATGCTGCCATTTGTAGCTCACCACAAAGCAACAGAAGTGGTGTCAGAGACGATGGGTCTGTAAAACATCTCAAAGATAGGAATGGTGGGACTTAGTGACTATAAGTGTGTAAGAGACGAAGGGGAGGGAAAGGTGATAAATTCATCCTAGTTCCCAAGCCCGTCAGGTATAGGGTGTGGTGACTGATAGAAACAGAAGGATTGGGGAACGAATATGAAAAGTCAAGTTTGGGAGATGTTACATGTGAAGTGATGGGGTGCTCAGGAAGAAGCATCAAAAGAAAGGAAGGGTGGGGAGGCTAGGGTTCAGATGAAATACTGGGGGCAAATGAACAAACTTTAAAGACTCTGGCCACCCATTTATTCGTTTAACAAATATTTATCATATAACTACCATATGTCAGCCACTGTGGTAGGTGCTGGCATTGAACAAGTTCTATTAATACAAGGAAATCAATTTGAAGATAAAAGATGCCAGAAAGGGATGAGGATTGAGCTTTGAGGGATGCCCACTTGTTGTATGGGAGAAGAAAGAGTAGTGACTAAAGGAAACAGAAGTGTGCCTAGAAAGAGCAGGGGACATCTAGCTAATGTGGTACTGAGGGTACCAGAGAAGAACATTTTCAGAATGACATGGCGTAGTCAGTAGCAGACGTTTATTAAGCACCTTTCTCTGATGCAGAAAATATTTTGTTCTTCACCTCATCCCTTCAAAGGTAGAGAAGCCTCCCTTGGCCCCTGAACTCACAGCCTACCTGTGAGCTCTCTTTCATCCTGACTGCCAGGTTCACAGGCAACAACTCCATTAAGCATGCCTTAGCTACTGCCCTACATGTTGAATTTTCTGTTTTGTATGTATTTTAAATCAGAATCCTTCCTGATTTTGCCCCTGACATGGTTTAGATATTTGTCCCCTCCAAATCTCATGTTGAAATGTGACCCCCAGTGTTGGAGGCGGGGTCTGTTGGGAGCTGTTTGGGTCATGGGGGTGGATCCCTCATGAATGGCTTGGTGCCCTCCCCATGGTAATGAGTTCTCTCTCTATTATATTAGTTCATATGAGAGCTTAGAAAGAACCTGACATCTCTCTTACTCTCTCCCCGACCATGTGACACCCTACTTCCCGCTTCACCGTCTATGAAAAAGCTCCCTGAAGCCTCACCAGAAGTGGAGGAAGTACTGATCCCATGCTTGTACAACCTGCAGAACCATGAGCCAAATAAACCTCTGTTCTTTATAAATTACTCAGTCTCAGGTATTCCTTTATAGCAACACAAAGTGGGCCAATACAGCCCCCGTTGCTCTGTGTCATTTGGATATTTCTTTGAATTTACAGGTGGGCTGCTGTCTGAGTTCTCCTCCCTAACTCATCTATTAATAGTGTCACACATCTATTCTGCAGATGCTTTGTGTGTTCTGAGCTTGGGGCTGCACTAGCTCCCCATCTGACTTCCTAATCCCTGCTGCCCAGTCAGTGCCTAGGTTTGTTTTCATTTGTTTTGTTTTCTTGCCCTACCCTTTCCACACATGCCGACTTCCTGATTCTATTGCTTAACTAAGCCCTTGATACTATGTCCAACGGCTTTAATCTTGCCACCTGCTCAGACCTGTAGTAGACTTGACCTCATTACTTACTTTTTTGTGACTTCTCCCTGCTGGTCTTCCACTTTTCGTCAGGACACTGCCTGTTGCTGCCATGTTGGTATCCTTCTGAGTTGTATCTTGAGTTCCTTAGAGTAAAGAAGCTGTACTCGCTGCCTTAGTCATTTGGATGGGCCTGTGGTTTCATTAGTAGGAGAACACATCAACTGTCTGCCTTCCTGCCTTTTCCCTCTGGCAAATCCCCTTACCTAAGCCAACTCCCAGGGCTGGAGTTGGCCAAAGTAGGATGGTCAAGAGGTCAAAGGATTCTGGGGTTTATAACACCAAGGGCTGAAGATGATGGACTGTGCTCAGGTACAGAGACATACGGATCAGAATTCTGGCCTGGAAGAAATGTGAGGGGATACAGGTCATGATGGTTCTTCTACTGCCTCAGCATTCTCATCATTAATATCAAGACATTTTGTCCCAATTCCAGTCCTTCTACATAAGTCTGAGCTCTTCAGTCAGATTTCAGTGTCAGAACCTGCTGTGGGACCCAAGGGCCAGCTGTACAGTCCTAGACTCATCTTGTCAAAATATGATGACACTCTACCTTGAGACTCTGTTGTAAAGTGAGTATGTTTAGTCTCACTGGTGAGAATGACCTTTCCCTGGAGAAGAGTGTGTAGAAAATATCTACTTACACATTTAAGTCAGGACCACAGATTTCATGAAGTCTAGGGAGAATCTGACGAAAACACGCGTTTAGTGGACGTGGAAACAGATCAGTAGTTGACCAAGAGCAGACATTGCCGTTGCCCACATAGCTTGTACCCTTCCTGGTCTTGATCCTCTTCCTTCATCTGCCATGACATCCATGTCCGAATTACTCACCTTACATATAACCTTGCTTCTGCTCGTGCTCCCCTTTTATATGTATGTCTCGGCTCCCCAGTTAGATTCAGCTCCTGAAGACCACCAAACATATTCCATTCATCTTTCTGTCCTCTAAAGGTTCCATGTCTGGTCCAAGAGAGATGCCCAGTAGCTGTTGTTTTAATGCATTAAAAAAAGATGAGCTGGGCGCGGTGACTCACGCCTGTAATCCCAGCACTTTGGGAGGCCAAGGCGGGTGAATCACAAGGTCAGGAGATCGAGACCATCCTGGCTAACATGGTGAAACCCTACCTCTAATAAAAATACAAAAAAAAAAAAAAAAATAGCCAGGCATGGTGGTGGGTGCCTGTAGTCCCAGCTACCTGGGAGGCTGAGGCAGGAGAATGGCGTGAACCCAGGAAGCGGAGCTTGCAGTGAGCCAAGATCGTGCCACTGCACTCCAGGCTGGGCGACAGAGCAAGACAGTGTATAAAAAAAAAAAAAAAAAAGATGAAGACCCCCAGTGGATACCTGAAACTGAGGATAGTACATGAGCCCTTCATCTGCCGTGACATCCATGTCCGAATTACTCACCTTACATATAACCTTGCTTCTGCTCGTGCTCCCCTTTTATATGTATGTCTTGGCTCCCCCGTTAGACTCAGCTCCTGAAGACCACCAAACATATTCCATTCATCTTTCTGTCCTCGAAAGGTTCCATGTCTGGTCCAAGTACATGAGCAAAACTAGCCCTGTACCTGCAGCAAAACTAGCACAATTTTTTTTCTTCATAATTTCACAAATAGAAGATTTGTTCTTACTGTAGCTCTTACCAACTTTGGCAACAGTTGTCTTTTTTCTTATTAAGTTGAGAACTTCCTATTCATTTAAAGGAAGCATGTTGCAACTTCTCTTTGGTATATATGAATTGCCAGCATCGCTTCTCTTGTGCTTTGGAGCCCTCGTTAAGTAAAATGAGGGTTACTTGAACACAAGTCTGCAATACTGTGACAATTGATCTGATAACCCAGCCAGCTACTAAGTGACTAATGGGCAGGTAGTGTAGACTCTGTATGCTGGACAAAGGGAGGGTTCACATCCCAGCTGGGATGGAGTAGGACAATGTGAGATTCCATCATGCTGCTCAGAATTAGGAATTGTTTATTTCTGGAATTTTCTATGTAATATTTTCAGACTGCAGTTGAACTGTAGGTAATAGAAACTGTGAAAAGCAAAACCATGAATCTGGTGGGGGGACTCTACTGTATATAGACATATAAGAGGAGATTTTTAATGGGAGTTGCCTCACATGATTATGGAGGCCAAGTTCATGATCTCCCATCTGCAAGCTGGAGACCCAGGAAAGCCAGTGATGTAATTCAGGCCCAGTCCAAAGGCCTGAGGACCAGGAGGAGCTGATGATGCAGCATTCCCACTTGGAGGCCAAAGGCCTGAGAATCTTGCCAGGGGAGTGAGGGTGGGCAGGGGAAGGATACAAGTGTATGTCCTGAAGTCTGAAGATCTTAGAACCAGAAGCTCCAGTGTCCAAGGGCAGGAGATCGATATCCCAGCTCAAGAAGAGAGAGATAATTTTCCTATTGTCCACCTTTTTGTTCTATCTGGGATCAGATGATGCTTTCTTTACCCAGTCTACTAATTTAACACTAGTCTCTTCCAGAAGCACCCTCACAGGCACACCCAGAAATAATATTTTACCAGATGTCTGGGCATCCCTTATCCCAATCTAGTTGATACGTAAAATTAGCCATCAGGCCAGCATAGAACTGCTAGTTGAAGTCCTGGGATTAAATGAGATTGTAGGAGAGAAAATGTAAGATTGTGATAGTAAGACTAGAGCTTGGGGAAGATGAGCCAGTAGTAGGCCAGGCCCATTTGTGGCAGGGGCAGGAGGAGGAACCAAGAGTGACTCAGTGTCTCAGAAGCTTAGGAATGAGTTTTAAGAAGGAAGGCATCGTTAATGTGAACTGCCAAGGAGAAGTTGAACTGGATGAGAGGTGAGAAAAAGCGTTTGGGTTTGGTACTTCTGATAGCCATTTGCAAGACTTCATAGGAGCAGAAGGCAGGTTTCAGAGGACTTAAGGTTGAGTGGATGGGAGGGTGGGGTGGTGGGGAAATGGAGGTAAGAGATGGAGCTGTGGCCTCAAGCACAGAGTGCTGGTGAAAACAGGTCCTTTCTTAGATTCAGAAACTTGGATATATCTGTGGCATTGAGAGAATAAAGATTGAAATTTTACGGGGTCAGGGAGGAGATTCTTCAAGTTTTGGGAGGGGTAAGAATCTGGCCCTCAAGTGGAAGGTTAACCCTTGTTAAGAAGAACCAACATGTCTTCAACAATGCCAGGAAGCAGGGGCAAATGGGCAGGGGAAGGGGAATGGTCTGGCCTGGTGTAGTCTGTGGAGGAGTACCCCCAGGGCCTCGAGATCCATACTCACCCGCTACCAGCTGTGTATTTGTATTTGGGGAGCAGGAATGTTTACTTCTAAAAAAAAGCCTTAGGGGTAGAAAGCGCTGCGTATAGGCCCTGCTACTATTCCTGCCATCCCTGCGTTTTTCCCACAAAGGTCATGCTTACTAACAGGAATCATTTTTAACCTTTTCCCATTGTGATACTCCCCAAAATAGCAAATCATAAGTTAAAATGCTAAAATTCCTGCATGAATACATCTTTTTGTTTTATTTTGTTGTGTTTTTTTGGAGACAAGGTCTCACTGCCATCGCCCAGGCTGGAGTACAGTGGTGCGACCTCAGCCCACTACAGCCTCAACTTCATGAGCTCAGGTGATCCTCCCACCTCAGCCTCCGTAGTAGCAGGGATGCTACTAGGCACACAGCACCATGCCCAACTAATTTTTTGTATTTTTAGCAGATATAACATTTCACTTTGTTGCCCAGGCTGGCCTCAAACTCCTGGGCTCAAGCAGTTCACGCTTCTCGGCCTCCCAAAGTGCTAGGATTACAGGCGTGAGCCACCATGCCCGGCCATGAATACATCTTCTGTGTCGCCTATATTGTTACTGGCTGCTCCAAAAATACTGCCTTGTTCCAGACTGGTAGGGTTTAACTTCTGTTTTATTCTAAAATAAAGGCTTTAGACTTTGGAACTGTTAATGTTTTTGAGAAAATACTTTTCACTTGATCCTGTTATCTTTTTTCTAACGCTGTGATGTTAAACTGACCTATGTTTCACACAAACTTAATTCGTTGTCTCTTTTTCCCCCCTGTGTCTATTATGTAATTTAACCTGAGAACTAAAGGGGCCTTAGGCTCTAGTCCAACTCTTTTTGCCCAATGTCAGTCAGTGTTTAAGTTTGAAGAATCCGCATACCCACTGGATCAGAATTTGTAAGTGTGGAGCCAGGGTGCTTACATGAAAAGTAAATAAATAATAATAATAATAATTTCCCAAGTAATTCAGATACTTCTCATTTTGGAACGATTGGCATAGAGGTCACTAGTCTAATGCTTTGATAGAAAAAAAAAATCCTACTACTACAGTAAAAAGAGTTGTCCTCATCTGCCAAAACTGGGTGTTAGAACAGAGGTCTCTTACCATTCTACTAAAAGTCCTGATACTTTCACAGAATTATCCACCTCCTTGGTTCCTCATGTGTTGTCAAACAGTATAGTAAAGACAGGAAAAAGCAGTGACAAAAGTCCTTAACACAGAACTAACAAATCTGAGCGGTTGACCTAACACGCTCTTGTTTTCTGAGCCCTTTGAAAAACACTGGCAGTTAGCAGCATGCCTACTGACTCCACACAGAAAGGACCAGCGATGCTGCTTCCCTTTTTTCCCAACAAGTCACTGCCTAATAACTAAAGGAAATTAGGAATGAAAACTTGAAAGAAGAAAAACTCAGTCTCACCACCTGAAGAAGACAATTATTACTATTTTCATGTATTGCTTTGAAGTCCCTTTTCCATGTATAGATTTCTTTTTAGAAATGTAATTGTGACTCTGTTTTTGTAAGCTCCTTTTTATTGCTTTCTGTTAAAATTAACATGAGTGTTTCTCCATGTTAATTCTTTATGAGACATCATTTTTAATGGTCTGATGTTGCCTTATGAGGTTTATTTTTAGCACAAAATCTACCATGAGTTGTCACAGTTTTGTGAGAGCTGTCTCCATATCTGAAGTATCTGGTGAAATTTTAAAGAATTTTTTTGTCATGAAATATAACTGCCAGACATAGAAGTTTATAAAACACAGATGTCCAGCTTAATGACTTATAAAGGAACACTTGTGGTGTGACATAGACTATCCCCAGCATTTACAACCCCCAGGAAGGACATGCTTCTCTCTAGTGATGACCATTTCCCTTTTTGCCTGTAATCACTATCCTGACTTTAGTGATTCACTTCTTTGCTTTTCTTTATAGGCTTACCACTCAATTAATATCCCTAAACAATAATGTTTAATTTTGGTAGGTTTAAGTTTTTGTAAATGGTGTCACATAGTGTGTGTTTTGCTGTATCTGCCTCTTTTCCCTAACAGCATTTTTTTTTAAGAGGGTCACCCAGGCTGGAGTGCAGTGGCACGAACACTGCTCACTGCAGCCTCAACCTCCTGGGCTCAAGTGATCCTCCCACCTCAGCCTCCCAAGTAGTTTGGACTACAGGTGATGCCACTTTGCCCAGCTAATTTTTTTTCATTTTGTGAAGATGGGGTCTTGCTTTTTTGCTCAGGCTAGTCTCCAACTTCTGGTCTCAAGTGGTCTTCCCACCTTGGCCTTCCAAAGGGCTGAGATTACAGGCGTGAGCCATCGCACCCAGCCTTAACAGCATGACTTTAAGATTCACTGGTGGTGACGGGTGCACCAAAATCTCAGAAATCACCACTAAAGAACTTATCCACGTAACCAAAAACCGGTTGTACCCCCAAAACTATTGAAATAAAAATATGAATCTTCTAGTGTCCATGTACATATTCTGCAGCACAACTATACCACAGTTTCTTCATCCACTCTGCTGTTGATATACCTTAGGGCTGTCTCTAACTGTGTAGGCATGCATTCAAGTCTAGTATATATTTCTGGTATATGTAAGCATTTATTTGTGTGTTGAATTTATCTTGGAGTAGAATTGCTAGGTCCCTGGGTATGTGCTAATAAAATCATGTCACTTCATATTGCCAAACTTTTTCTAAACTGATTCTATCAACATAAACCCCAACAGTGAATGAGCATTCTTGCACACATCCTTGCCAACACTTAATATTGTTAGGCTTTTGAATTTTAGTCAGTCTGATAAATGCGTAGAGTATCACATGATTATTTTAATTTGCATTTTCCTTTTTACTAATAAAGTTGAATAACTCTTCTCTTTTTTTCTTTCTCTGTCTTTCCCTCCCCTCTTTTTTTTCTCATTTTGTAAAATTCTCTTTTTCTTGTTTAGTCAGTTGTCTTATTGATTTGTAGTAGTTATTTATATATGCTAGATCTAGACTCTGTGGCAAGTATCTTTTCCCACTTGGTGGCTTGCCCTTTTACTTCCTTATGGTGTCTTCTGATGACCTTCTAGAAGTTCTTGATTTTAATGTAATACTTTGTCTTTTTTTTTTTTTTTCTTTATGACTAGTGCTTTTTGTGTTTTACCTGGTGACATTTTTCAGTGAAACTTTGAGGTGGTTGTCACGAAGGATGTGAGTCTATTGGAATCAAAGGTGGACTTTGTAGAGACTGGTACTGGGTGTGTCCTGGTGCTGAGACCCGAAGGCTAGGAACTGAGAGTCCTCAAGCACAATAGCTCTGGCTTCTCCAGAAGGCATTTACAGAAGGCCGTGATCTCTGAGGATGGCTGATCCAGGACATTGACAGGAGAAAGAGCTGCCTGCGTGATGGCCAGGGTGCTTCCCTCTGCCTCGTCTCCTGGGCTATGTCTCTTGGGTCTGTGCTTGTTCCTTCCTTTATTCAGTGCAACCTCTGAGCTTGTAAAGTCCCATGGCGTGTTATATAGAAGACAGGATTTTGAAAACATATGTTGGACTCGTCATAAGAAGTAAAATTAACACTTCCTCATAACTGTGATAATGTTATCCTATATAATCCTCTCAGACCAGATTTTATCAAAGAAGGTAAGGGCTAGTCTGGTTGCCATTTTTACCTGGAAGTCTTTTATTTTATTTTTGATATTCAGTATTGATAATCTCTTAGTCTTCTGTGCATCATTCATTAACTACCTTCAGTTTTCACTTCTCTCCTCTTATATTTTCTTTGATTTATGATTTTTAAAAACAATTGATAGCAAAATGAATGGCCTGTCCACAAGAGTGGTCATTGTGGAAAGAACTCATCCCCAAATGTGGAAATTGGAGGCTCTCCTCTCCATGTGCCTGCAGACTCCCTGTAATGCAGTATCTCATGGTCCATACGCTTTTTGGGGTCATAGACCACTTTGAAAATCTGGTGAAAATTGTGGAGGGAGGAGGAAACCCCTGATGTTATTTATGCTCTCCCCAAAGACTCCCTGGACTTTAGATGAAAAACTCCTGCTGAAACAGCTCTCCCAGTCCATGAAAGAAGGATCTTGGTGGCAGTTGCTGCTGGGGAGATCCCTGGGATGGCTTACCTTCAGCATTGAGACGTGAGAACAGTGTTCCTTTCTGACCCCCCATTTAGTCCTCAGGGAGGGTGCTCTGTGTTTGTAAATCCGTGGTCGCTGATGTAGATTTGGGCACAGGATGCTGCTCTGTCAGTTGTTTCCTCAAACCTCCCCACCAAAACTGCCCGTGCTGACCATTTTTTAATAACCTGTTACGCCAACGGGAAGGAAACCCCAGGCAAGAATGCCAGGCAAAACCCGCATCTGGAAGCCTCTTCCATAGACACCGTTTTATTGGATGGTGTCAAGTTGCAGGACCACACAGATATTTCACTTTAGAAATGGAGGATGGATGCTGTTTTTGTTACAATCTTTTATTTCCTGTCTTCTGCATGATTCTTAATAGTCCCCTGCCGGATCTCCCAGCTTCCTTTTCATGCTGTCATCTCCTGCCTGCCATTGTCACCTCGCCCTTGGACACTCTAGTGGCCCTCATCTCCAGGACAACCCATAACCCTTTAGTTTCCGATTCACGCTATCCTAGCACATCCCCTGCCGGCCAGCCCATTGCTTTCCTGCTGCTGCATTGGGTATGTGTTGCACATCTCCCATAGAAAGTCCTTCTCACCTCCATGTGTTTAATTCCTGTCTTCATGGCATGGCCCAGGTGTGGTGCTGTGCATAAAGCACATTCCAATGCCCTGAATTCTTTCTTTAGGGCCTCCATTTTTCCATGGAGTTTCATGGAGCTTGGAGGAGAGGAAGTTGGGCTGAAATCCGGCCATTTCCATCAGCTGTGGATTGATAGTTCTTTTCACTGAAGGTTGTTATCAGAAAGCATTTCATATTGTCCTATGAGCTACAATACATATTTATTCCGAAAAGGAGAATTGTTGGCTCACTGGCTTCAACTTTTCCAGATAATGTTGAATTGTTTTCCCAAGTGCTTGTACTAATTTACAAAGTAACAGCGTTCCACTTTTCTATGTCCTTGCCATCTTTCAACATTGTCTGGCTTCTTCATTTTTGCCTATCGTTTGGGTATAAAATAATAACTCATGGATTTAATTTGCATCTTCATGTTCTAGTGAAATTATTTCACATCTTTCTATGTGTGTATTAGGCATTCATCTTCATTTCTTTCGCCTATTTGTCTTTTTCTTTTTCATTTCTAAGCATTCTTTAGATATTCTGGATATCCTTTGTAGGAAAATAAGAGAGCATGTATTTTCCTGGGTTCCTTCTATTTTATTCCGCCACCATATCTAGGGTGCCGCATCTTTCTGCGTGGGCTGAGGTGGCTCACTGTGATCTACTTGCCATCACCAGGAAGGCAGAAGGGATGGCAAAAGCACACCATTTGCTTTAAAGCATGACCTGGGGGTTGCTCATGTCACTTCTGCTGACATGCAGTTGGCTGGAACTTAGGTCTCTGTACACACCAGGCTGCAAGGGAGGCTGGGAAGTGAAGCCTGTATTCCACACAACCCTTTACTTAGTTAACAATTTGAAGAGAATGGATCGGAACCCACTGATGGATTGAAAGACTTGGAAGGGTTTAACCCTGAGAGAGACTAAAGAAAATACAATTATCTTCAAATTAATTGTCTCCCAGTAAATCTTTTTCTGATAAGCGTTAATATATTTTGTATCATGAAAACTTTGCTTCGAGTTTTTAATATTGCAATTTGCCAAAACTGCTTTTGTTTTTACTTCAGAAGTATGTTTATGATTAGCAAATAAAATATAAAGGGAGAATAATAGGAAATCAGATGACCATCTCTGTAGCTACTGAAATGAAATTTATAAAGCATATATTTAATTAGCCAGAAATATAATATCATGTTTATTGTTTTTTGCAAATGTTGTGGAAAACAGAATCATAGTCACTTAGTACCAAAACAGGCCCCTAACATTTGTTTTTGTCAAGCTCACATCCATCTTAAATTAAAGTGTACAAGTTAGATGATACGGTTTTAAGCTGGTGAATGTGGGAATTTTATGAGTTTAAGATACGATTTCTCTGTCTCTTTCTGTCTTTCTTCATACCTTAGTTAATGGCATACAACCTCTGATTTCTCCAGGTATGGCGTGAGTCCCGAGAACATTATCCTCTATGGTCAGAGCATTGGGACTGTCCCCACGGTAGACTTGGCCTCGAGGTATGAATGCGCAGCGGTAATTCTCCATTCCCCTCTGATGTCTGGTTTGCGTGTGGCTTTTCCGGATACCAGAAAAACATACTGCTTTGATGCTTTCCCCAGGTAAGTTCATGCTTGTCCAACAAGTGGTAAGTCAGTCAGTGGCCGTGTTCACATCTGATGCTCCCATTAGCTGTGTAAATATTTATTGAATGGAGCCATACGTCAGACCCTGTGCTGGGTGCCACAGGGCATGTGGAAGCAAATATGACACACACTATCCAGAGATTTTATACTCCCAGGCCTGAAAATCTCCCAGATGATGTATAAGGACCTTGAGTATACTGACACCTAGGGTTAATTGATTCAGCTCTGATATACAGGATTTTTAACAGCATCTATACATCCTAAAGGATCTTACAGTTCAGCACTCATTCATTCAGAGACATCTTGTTGAATTATGAGCTGTATACGATATGTGTGATGGGGTAACTAGTGGTGTAGATGCTCAAAAACTTCAAGCAAGCACAGTTTTGAAATTTTTCTTACTTTTTCAGTTGGACAGTACAGGTAAGGGAAAAAGTACCATGCTCAGTTAATCTTTGTAAATAGAAGAATAAAGGCAAAGTGAGTTAGTTGACAAGCCAGGCTTTGATCTTCGGTAAATAGCCACAGGAATGGTATAAATGAACAAGCTCACCTGCCACCCCCTATTCTGCTCTACCACTTTGACCAGAAGATCTCACCCCTGCAGAGTTGCCTGCATGTGGAAAGTATTTTTAATACAAAATATTTTACCCCTTAAGCTTTTCCCACAGTCCTTGCTAAAGCGGCCTAGGATAGTTACCCCAGGACTGGCCCAGCTCATGTTGCCATTTTATAGAAAAACCCCAGCAGAAAGAAAACACAGTTTTAGGGTTTTTGATTGACCTATTAATTGCTTTCATCCTGCTATTACTGGAAAAAAAAATAAAAGATCATCATTTGGTTACATAAACATGTATTATACAGACTGGCTCAGTTCACAGAAAGGAACCTTCTGTTAACACCTTGGGTGAACTTCAGTTTTGTGCAGTTTGTACCAGGATTCAATGAGATTCAGCTTCATGAGAAAGTTGCACTGCAAATTTCTAGTGGCGTGGCTGGGAATGCTAAGTAGGACTAATGTGCCTCTCAAATGTGGCCTTAGTTGTGCTGAATTGGTAATGAGAGGCCAGTTTGCTGAAAGACAGATACTTAGCATGTTTGTGGGAAGCAATGCCGGGAGTTACCCTGGCAACAAAACTAATAGGTGTTTTTTGTTTTTTTTTTCCCCCCTGGCTCTTAAATTGGCATGTACCTTAAAATACAGCCATACCAACAAATTGCAAATGATTAATAACAAATTAGCAACTAATCTTATCTGAGTTTATCTGGTATGGCAGGTATTGGGCTATGCATTTCATGTTCATGGTCCCCCTTCATCTTTATAAGAGTCTTAAGAAGTTTGTCAGCTGGGCACGGTTGCTCACGCTTGTAATCCCAGCACTTTGGGAGGCCAAGGAGGGCAGATTGCCTGAATTCAGGAGTTCGAAACCAGCCTGGGTAGCATGGCAAAACCCCATCTCTACTAAAAAAATAAAAATAAAAATAAAAATTAGATGAGCTTGGTGGTGTATGCCTGTAATCCCAGCTACTGGGGAGGCTGAGGCATGAGAATCGCTTGAAACCAGGAAGCAGAGGTTGCAGTGAGCCCAGATCATGCCACTTCACTCCAACCTAGGTGACAGAGCAAGACTCTGTCTCCAAAAAATAAATAAATAAAGATGTTTGTCCAATTACTGTGCTCATTTTACAGATGAGGAAATGAGAGGTTAAGTAATTTATTGAATTAAGGTCAGTAATTGGAGGACAGGCACAGTGGCTTACACCTGTACTGCCAGCACTTTTTGAGGCCAAGGCCAGAGTGTCACTTGAGGCCAGGAGTACAAGACCAACCTGGGAAACACCACAAGACCCTGTCACTACAGAAAAAATTAAAAAGTTAGCCAGCCATAGTGGTGCACATCTATAGTCCCAGCTCCTCGGGAGGCTGGGGTGGGAAGATTCCTTGAGCCCAGGACTTTGAGGTGGCATTGAGCTAGGATTACATTACTGCACTCCAGCTTGGGCAACAGAGCAAGACCCTGTCTCTTAAAAAATTTTTTTAAAAGGCTAGTGATTGGAGACAACAAAGGAGACAAATCCTCATAGGTAGTGCCGTAAATTATTAATATGATAGATTTCAAAGCATTAATGGTTGCATTGACTTTCATCATGAATTGAATTTGAATTTGGTAAGCATTTTCTTAATATGTCCATTGCTGCCAAATGGCAGAATCATGTGTCCCTCTCCTTAAAGGAGGATACTTTCATATTTCCTTTTCATATTAAAACAAATTTAAAAAAAGGAAAAGGAATCCAGATTATTATTTCATTTATAGTTTATTTTTTTTAACCTCCTTTACACTTGGGATGAGATGATGGCATTCAACTTTAAATATACCCTCCAAGCAGTGGAGAGTCTCTTAAACTGTGCAGTGTGGAGCATAGTCCCAGGCCCATTGTAAATGTTGAGTAAATATCTTTTTAATTGAGTATAATTGAACTCTGTTAAAGGAAGTCACTTTAAAATTAAATATAGGGGGAAAACAGGTTTCCAAATAAGATTTCTAATGTGCATAATTGAATACTGCCACAGTGGCTCTGATCTTTGCAAATTACGTGGCTGATGAGGTTTTGCAGTCTTTCTGGGATGTCTTGAAGTGGTCCGCGGCTCCCTGAGTTTTTAATAAAGGCTAGATGACAGTTGTTTGTAGATCTTTGGAATATGTAATTGATGTTAGAGCTCTTTATTATCTCCACGACCTCATTCCTGTTATTTAATAATCTCTCTGAGCTTCAGTTTCCTCCTTGATTAAAACAGAGGTGGTCATTCCTTTCTCACTCTGTTTCATTGAATATTAAATGAGATTTTGTGTGTTAAGTGCAAAGCACCTGGCTATGGTAAATGTTTAAAAAATGTTAGCTGTTACTTTTTAACAAAAAGATTCCCACAAATAGTACAAATTGGTATCCTTTTGTAACTTCGACTAGGATCAAATATGGAAAGAGAAGTAAATTACAAGAGACCCTTTGGCAGGACAGAATGGAGAGACAGCCATTTCTCTTGGTTTCTTTGTGGATGAAATGACTGTTATCCCCATCAGAGAAGTCTCCTACACACCCAGCTCAACCAATGCTTGAAGTTTTTTGGATTCCTCTTTGGGATGTGCTTTCAGAGCCTGAAGCATATTATTTTAAAGATCCTCAAATATTCATCCTTTGAGAGTAAATTTGATTTTTATAGAGAAGTCATTTGGAATAAAATCTAGGCATTACATTAAGTTTTCAAGCTAAATAGTACAGTTTTTATTTTTTAAAATGAGGCGCTTGCTTTTATGAAATGGGGTGTGTATCTTTGAGTCAAATCTGATGGTAGCTCTCAAAAAAGAATTCTGAAGACTTGAGTGGCAGCAGATTAAGTGTCCAGCTTTCCAAAGAGACATTCATTTGATATATTAAGTTCTGGCCCTTTTTAAAATTCTCTTGAAAAATAATATATAAAATAATATATAAATATAAAAAAATCTAAAAATAATATAAACATTAATATGTAAAAAATAGTAGTTACTGGTTTGCTAGTCTGATGCTCTGAAGAGTTCTGTCTTTAATAAAATACTTTAACAAATGCAACAGCCACATGCAGTGTGGTATTCTTGTTTGGATCCTGGAACAGAAAAAGGACATTAGTGGAAAAATTAGTGAAATCCAAATAAAGTCTGGAGTTTAGTTCATAGTAATGCACCAACGTGGGTGTTTTAGTTTTGACAGATGTATCACAGTAATGTACAATGTTAACCTTATAGGAAATGGGTTATGAGTATGTAGGGGGACTGTATTATCTTTTTCTTTTCTTTTCTTTCTTTTTTGAGACAGAGTCTCACTCTGTTGCCCAGGCTGGAGTGAAGTGGCGCCATCTCAGCTCACTGCAACCTCCTGCTCCCAGTTCAAGCAATCCTCCTACCTCAGTCCTCTGAGTTGCTGAGATTGCAGGCATGCACCACCATGGCCCGGCTGATTTTTATATACACTGTATTATCTTTACACCTTTCCTGCAAGTTCAAAATTACTCTAAAATGCAAAGTTGATTTAAGAAAAAAAAATAAAATACCAGAAAAAAAATAAAGCAAGAAAAAGCCAAACTGTTATGATATGTTAATGTAGGTTCATCGAATGTACTGCTGTGGTAGGGGATATTGATAATGGGGGAGGCTGTGCATGTGTGGGGACAAGGAGGTATCTGGGAAATCTCTGTACCTTCCTCAATTTTGCTGTGAACCTAAAACTGCTTTAAAAGATAAAGTTCTTAATTTAAAAAAAAAAAACCCACGGTGTTATTTCCCTGCCTGTGGAGATTTATTGACTTATTATTAAATGTGATGTGTATTATCTGTGAGCATAACTAATAGAGTCCTTTTTCTGCCTCCCCCCTTTCCGTTTTGCAGCATTGACAAGATATCTAAAGTCACCTCTCCTGTGTTGGTCATTCACGGTACAGAGGATGAAGTCATCGATTTCTCCCATGGCCTAGCGATGTACGAGCGCTGTCCCCGAGCCGTGGAGCCCCTCTGGGTTGAAGGGGCTGGGCATAATGACATAGAGCTTTATGCACAATACCTAGAAAGACTAAAACAGTTCATATCTCACGAACTTCCTAATTCCTGAAGACAACAACTTGATCTTACCTCATTTACTGTGAACAGAAGAGTCCTCTGTTTTGCACATGCTTTAACTGGGTAGCTATAAAGGCTTGATAACCATGAAGAAGTGCCCAACCTTTAGGGTGTTCTAATCAAAGAGCTGATGAAATCTCAGTCTTTTGTATCTAGAGGTTGTTCTGCTAATTCACACAACACGTTAAACTGAACAGTCGTGATTCCCAGCTTCATTACCTTGCAGGAATGGGAATGAGAGCTGAATGTAAGGACAATTTTCTAGTGCTGTATAAAGTAGCCTCGCATCTGTTTCTCGACCTTCCCCATCGTTTCTGACATTCATGCAGAACTCGCCCCTGTCTCCACCAATGTTCTCAGTATTTGACATGCAGCTCTCTTTCTGCCACTGGATCCATGGGTTCAATCCATTTGTGAAGCTGTGATAGTGTAACTGGAAAGCTAGTGTGGTGAAGATTCCTTTATTATTTTTTGTTAACATGCTGATCTTTCCCTGGACAAATGAACTGAAGGGTAATTCACTGGAACTATCATGTACAGCTTCATCAACTGTAACCATATAAATATAACTGGATTATTCTTAAACAAAAAGAAACTAGGGGTTTTTTTAAGTGTAAATTTATTACTAGCCAACAGAGTTTTAATATTTTGATTGTCCGGTTGGTTTAACAAAGAGCCTAGCCGACTTTCCTTCTGTAAAGTCCTCCTTGTAGGCTTTTTTAAAGTACTGTACATATTTGCAATCACATTGTGCATAGATTCTTAATGGTAGATATGATTTCTTTTGTCAGGCTACAACAATGAACTGCAAATTCCTTGTTTGTAATGTAAATGATTGAATACATTTTGTTAATATGTTTTTATTCCTATGTTTTGCTATTAAAAATTTTATAACATTTCCAAGACAAAAATTCCAAGTTTATGCTTTGAAGAATTTATGTAATTAAAATTTCACTAAACTAATCTTTTTAGTTTAGGAATTATTTGGGTTTTGACACTGGAGTTGCGCCAAATAAGCATCAGAAATAGAAGATGCTTAACATTGCTATACTACTTGTATTGGTTAGGGGTTTGGATTTGGGGGTTCTTTGGTTTTAATTTTTTTTCCAAATTTAAAAGCCTTAAATGTACTGTAAGCCTCAGATCGTTGTACAACTGGACTGCGGTTGATTGCCAGTTTGTGTACTGTTGCTTGGATGCAGCACAGTGGTTGGTAATGGAATAAAGGATGCATGGATCAGAATGTGTGGGCTTGTGCAGTTTTTTTCTTCATCTCTCCATCAAAGAAAATAGTGAATAAGAAAACAACTTTTTGTCCTAATATAAGAAGAAACCCTTGGGGCTTTCAAACTGCACCACCTTTCTCGAGGTATATGGTTTTGTTCTATAAAAGGCCTTAGATTACTTTTGGAAGAAGCCAAGATATAAAGCATATAGCAGTAAAGTGCAGATGATATCTAACTAGAGGATGCAGTGGATTCTGGCTATGAAACAAAACTGATGAAGGTCACCTCATTGTGACCTGGCTCGGAGGAAGGACAGTGCCTCTTTTGTTGGGAAGCCTGAAACGGGTGTGTTCCATAGTTTTCAGCCGTTTGACCACCTGAGTGGAAAAGAGCAACTGAGGGATGCTAGTTTCCAACTCTTGGAACACACTCTTTTGAGGGTGCATTAGGAGGAAGTGGTGGTCAGGAAGGTGTGAGGACATTGGAGTGTACACATGTGAATGTGTGCACACATGCATATGCAGGCTACTTCCTGATCTTGAATCAGGTGGGTGGGGCTGGCTCACCCAAGGGGGCATCAGCATGTCTCCAGTGGTGATGCCTGTCCCAGAAGTCTGGGAGACCTAGGTGGGAAAAAAGCACAAGCAATGACCTGCCTTTGGGGCCAGAGAGCAGCGGGCCAGGGTTGCCAAAGACCTGATTTCTGGTGCTATTTGTCTGCTGCTTGCATCTTCTGTAATCATTACCCCCCTGTTTTCTTCTAACTATTTAGTAAATTTCCTTTCGTCACCCAAATATCGGGAAATGATAAATTGACAATAACAGAAACTAAGGTGGCAAAGCCTTTTGCTTCATTGGTTTTGTCACTTGATGTGGATGGTTTGTATCCACTGGAAGCAGCTCGTGCTTTCCCAAAACTGAGGAGGGGTGTTTCTCCACTTTTTGCCAGGGTTTGGCTTGGGAACAGCATGCCTCTGAGAATTGCATGTGTGGTAACAGTGAGAATCCCAGGGAGAAAACCTCTGTTGGCTTCTGAGAGACACCCCTCCTGAGCTGCAGGCTTTTTCTAGAGCTGGTCTCCATCCAGACCTGGGGCCGGATTCCAGGTGTTCAGTTTCCACTAAGTGGGGTAGCATCTCCTCTCTCAGTGCCTTACTATTTCTTTCTCCCTAGTCAAGAAGGAAAAATCAAGTGGCTACCTGACGTCCTTGCAAAGTATAGAGAAGGTATATGTATTATTTCTAATATATGAATTCATGTCTTACACTTGTGGAAATCTGTTTATAACTATTAAAGGCCTAGAAGTAACATTCTCAATCCTCCCATCTCAGCCTCCCAAATTAGCCACTGTGCCTGGCTAATTTTTATGTTTTTTGTAGAGACAGGGTTTTGCCATGTTGCCCAGGCTGGTCTCAAACTCCTGGCCTCAAGCGATCCTCCTGCCTTGGCCTCACAAAGTGCTGGGATTACAGGTTGAGTCTCCACACCCGGCATTTTGTACTTTATAAAACACTCTAAGTTGCACTACTCACAGCAGAGCTACTTGATCAAGATGAAGCTCTCAAAAGAAAATAGAACAGTAATATTTGAAGAACTAGGGGAAAGCAAGCACAAATTATCTTCAAAAAAGTATACTATGCCCAGGCAGTTATAAGAATAAATTCCTTCAAACTACTAAGAAACAATTCCGTAGTATATTAACAGTTCCAAAGGTGCGTGCACGCACACATCCGTTCATACTCAAAGACTAAAATGGAGCTCACATACAGAGGCAAAAGTGCTAAATAAAATACTGCACAATCAGTCCTCTATCAAAAGAACAATATAGCATGATCAAATTAGAGTTTGATACAAACACATTAGGAGATTACGTTACTTTCTGTTTACCAGTAGTAACTAGTTAGGAAGTTTCATGGCCAACAGACCTCACAATAGTAACACAGAAAACATACTCAGTGCAATAATGAACCTAGAAGATCTCGTGACTTCTGTTTTCTGCTTTGTGATGGTCCTGAGATGTGAACCACCCCTTCCATTGAAAACAACTAACACTGCTGAATTAAATGGTAAAAATCTAAACAGATGCATAAACTGTCGAGAAAATAAGACCTGCGTGCAGACTAAATGCAAAGTAAAGATAAGAACTGACAGGGAGGAGGAGCACTGAAACTAGTTTTCTCTTTGAAGGAATTTGCTGGACTGGTTTATTCTGAACACTGGTTTTCCAGTCTGGTGAATCTCAGAGCATTGAACAAAACCTAGAGCACCCTCCAAGGCAGAAGATCTACTTGGAAACGATCCTCTTTTAGGGCAAATTCTTAGGATCATTTCAACAGGCACAGAGAAAACATTTTATGGAATTCAATGTCCCATTTAAGTTAAAAAAAAAAAAAAAGCTCTTATTAAGGAATAGGAGGAAACTTTTATGTAGAGAGATTATCTCCAAACATAATAAGCATTATACCAAGAGGCAAAACATCAGAACCATTATGCTACTTTAGATTGGAAATTAAAGATAATATCCACTACCCTCACTGTCTTCGAAGTTACACAAAAAATTCTAGCAAGTTCAGTAGGGTCAAAAAAGGTAAAAAGATGTAAGACGTGGAAAAGAAGAGGCAGTAAATATGCTCTAAATCCAAACTATTGTGATGGTTGCACAACTCACACTTGTCAAAAAATCATTAAAATGTACATATAAAAATCGATAGATTTTATATGTAAAGTATACCTTAATAAAAATTATAAAAAGAAATGAAAAAAGTTATTTTCGGGTTATGATTGTCTATGTAGAAAATCTGACAGTATCTATAAATTATTAGATTTAATAAGAGTTTAGGTTGCTAGACACAAAATCAATATACAAAAATCTACCTTATTTCCATAAATCAGGAAAAATATTTAATAAGTCATAGAAAAGAAAAATGCCACTTACAATAGTATTTAAAAACATTAAATACCTAAGACTAACACACCATGTACAAGACACGTTCAGGAGAAAAAGTGATGTTTGAAAGACATTAAAGAACACCTAAATTAGAGATATACCGTGTTTATGGAAAAGAGGTCTCACTATTTAAATACATCAGTGCTTCCAAAATAGATCTGTGGGGTTAATATGATTCCAGTCAACATCCCAATAGGCTTATTTCTGGACCCTGATTCTAGAAATGTGTGATTCTGAAATTTGTATGGAAGAACAAAGGGCTAAAAATAGCCAGAATAATTGAAGATGAAAAAGGTGGAGATAAATACCTTGCCAGAATAAAGAATTCCACCTGAGAAATGTCAAGATTCAAAAGCCTCCATCCTTCCAATTCTGTAGTGTAGAAAGCCTTGCCTGACACCCGATTCTAGGTTAATGCCCCTCCCAAGTGCTGTCTCCATATTTTGTACTCCCCTGCACATCGCAGCTATCATTAATATACTTAATAATTTTATATTATCATTAATATAAATAGTTTATTTGTGGTTCATGTAATTCCAGAAGTTATAGCCATGTATTAAGACAAGAAAAATTTATCTGGGCATGGTGGCACATGCCTGTAATTCCAGCTACTTGGGAGGATGTCTTGAACCTGGGAGGTTGCAGTGAGCCAAAATTGCACCACTGCACTCCAGCTTGGGTGACAGAGGCTGACCCTGTCTCAAAAAATAAATAAAGTAAAATAAAATAAAATGGTTTTAAAAAAGGAAAAAAATGAGATATGTATATCTCATGCAGTAACACCCAAGAGAAACAACTGAAAGATGATTTAGAATTAATAACAGATTAATAAAATAATTGGTGACAAAATGAATCTTGAAACCTCAAAGAAATAAATTTTTAGATTTGATTTATTTAAATTATAAAACTTTCATATTAAAAATAGTATACTCTAATGACAAATTTGGGGCAAAACATTACAAAGCATATGATAGAATGTGAAAATGTACTTAGTTATCCAATGATTGAGACACTCCCTGTGTGAAAGAGCATAGGACACGAAGAAACTGTTCATAAGAGATTGTTGTCTGTAATAATCATATAGATTTAATTAAATAATCAAATATAGCAAATAACTACAGATTTAAATAGTAAAATTCCATTTTAAACAATGAACTTGGTACAAATATTTAAAATATAATACCCATTGGTGGCGAGGGTGTAGATAAATGGGTTCTCTAAAATTACACTGCTAACTTTATATATCACATAGGTACAAACTTTCTAAAGTACACCTTGACTCAAAATCCTAACAATGTTCAGTCACTTAATGTAACTCATTGTTTCTAGGAATTTAGCCTTAGGAAATAATCAAGATGAGCTAGAATTATATGGGATAATTACTGTTCTACTCTTAGTAATAGTGAAAGCTCGCAAACAATCTGTTTTCAGCCATAGGATTTTAATTATTGTGTTTAAACAACGAATTACTCTGCAACCATAAAAGATAATGCCATAGAATAGTATTCAGTGACATGAAAATATTTTCATAGAGCTAGGCATGGTGGCTCACACCTGTAATCCCAGCTGCTCAGGAGGCTGAGGCCAGAGGATCACTTGAGCCCCGAAGTTCGAAACTGCAGTGAGCTATGATCACACCACCGCACTCCAGCCTGGGTGACAGAGTGAGACTCTGCCTCTTAAAAGAAAAAAAAAAAAAAGAGAGAGAGAGGCAATTGAATCTCATCAACAGAAATGTGCCGCTGTTAACGTTTTGGTCCATGGCCAGCTGTTTGTCCAAGTTTGGGGGTGTAGAGGAGGTGCAGGAAGCAGTGGGGGGCAGTCATATACATGAACTATTTGGTATTCACTTTTATCACATAACAATGTATCTTGAAAATCTTAAATTTTTTTTTTTTTTTAAGAGATAGGGTCTTGCTCTGTCACCCAGGCTGAAGCACAGTGGCACGATCATAGTTCACTGCAGCTCAAACTCTTGGGCTCAAGCAATCCTCCTGCCCCAGCCTCACATGTAGCTGGGACCACAGGTACGTGCCATCACACCCAGCTAATTTTTTTATTTTTCATAATCTCACTATGTTGCCCAGGCTGGTCTCAAACTCCTGGCCCCAAGTGATCCTCCCACCTCGGCCTCCCAAAGTGCTGTGATCACAGGCATGAGCCACCACACCTGGCCCTCTAAGTGTCTCCTTAATATACATTTACAAAGAGGAATGTCCCAACCCATTCTTCAGGATTCATGTGAAGTAGTTGTTATATACAATGGTATCAGTAAGAGCTTTTGTTATCATAATTTGTTCTGGAACACCACTGGATGGCACTGTCTAACTCCCCCAGAAAACGCTGCTTTTACTAAAGAGAACAAGTATTGGGGTAAATCGCCTCCCCCTGTGTGTGAGGGTTATGCAGCCAATAAATGAAGTGCAAATAAATACCGCATTTCACTCTGTCCAGCTCTAATGCTTCCACGTGAGGCTTTGCCCACTAGGATTTCAGCAGGAGACACAGGCATTTCCCGTTGGAACTTGCCTGGAGCTTGCCCTGCTGGATGGGTTCCAGGCAGAGGGCCAGCCCTGGTGCAGGAGGCCCACCTGCTCCTGACCCTGTTCCTTTTCAGCCAGAGGCCTTGACCACTACCTGGGCCTCAGAATCCTGATGTGTGAAGTAAGGGGTCCATTTCATCTGCAGTTCTTCTATGTGTGTATGGTAAGACATACATAACATACAATCTACCTTTTAAACCTTTTTTAGGTGTGCCAGTTCAGGGGCATTAAGTGCATTCACATTGTTGTGCAACCATCACCACTATCTATCTCTAGAACTTTTTCATCATCCCAAACTGAAACTGTGTACCCACTAAGCAGCACCAACTCCCCATTCCCCCATCACCCAAGCCCCTGGCATCCACCATTCTACTTTCTGTCTCTATAAATTTGACCACTCTAGGTATCTCATATATGTGGAATCATTAAGTGTACTTGTCCTTTTGCCTCTGGCCTATTCACTTAGCATAATGTCCTCAAGGTTCATTCATGTGATAGATTTTGTTCCTTTTTAAGGCTGAATAAGTTTCCATTGTATGTATATACCATTGTATTAGTCCCTTTTCATGCTGCTGACAAATACATAACAGAGACTGGGCAATTTACAAAAGAAAGAGGTTAATTGGACTTAGAGTTCCACAGGGCTGGGGAGGCCTCACAATCATGGCGAGAGGCAAGAAGAGCAAGTCACATCATACATGGTTGGCAGCAGGCAAAGAGAGAGCTTGTGCAGAGTAACTCCTGTTTTTAAAACCATGGGATCCTGTGAGACCCATTCACTATCACAAGAACAGCAAGGGAAAGACCAGCTCCCGTGATTCAATCATCTCCCACTGGGTCTCTCCCACAACATGTGGGAATTATGGGAGCTACAAGATGAGATGTGGGTGGGGACACAGAGCCAAACCATATCAACCATATTTTCTTTATCCATTCATCCATTGATGAACATTCGGATTATTTACACCTTTTGGCTATTATGAATAGTGCTGCTATGAACATGGGTGTGCAAATATGTCTGAGACTCTGCTTTCAATTCTTTGGGGGTATATACCCAGAAATAGAATTGCTGGATCATACGGTAATTCTATGTTCAATTTTTGAGGAACCACCATATTTAATCTGTAATTCTTTAAAAAAATTTTTTTTTCACTTTTTAAGTTCTGGGGTACACGTGCAGAATATGCAGATTTGTTACATTGGTAAATGTGTGTCATGGTGGTTTGCTGCACCTATCAACCCATCACCTAGGTATTAAACCCAGCATGCATTAGCTCTTTTTTCTAATGCTCCCCCTTCCCCGCCACCCTCCCCTGACAGGCCCCAGTGTGTGTTGTTCCCCTCTCTGTGTCCATGTGTTCTCATTGTTCAGCTACCACTTATAAGCAAGAATGTGCAGTGTCTGGTTTTCTGTTCTTGCATTAGTTTGCTGAGGATAATGGCTTCTAGCTTCATCCATGTCCCTGCAAAGGATATGATCTTGTTCCTTTTTATGGCTCCATAGTATTCTATGGTGTACATGTATCAAGTTTTCTTTATCCAGTCTGTCATTGATGGGCTAATCTGCAATTCTTAACAGGAGTCTTGGGATCTATGACCCCCTTTGACTCCTTAACAGGAGTCTTGGGATCTATTGACCCCCTTTGCATGCCATACTTTGGATGCCTGTATGTATGGGCATTTTTCTGGGGAGGAAATCCACAGTTCCAGCAGAAGGAATCAATGATTCTGAAAGATTAAGGACATAGAACTAGATGGTTTTTTACAGATTCTTTAAAAATCAATGTTTTTGGCCTCTGAGAACTGTGAGAGAAGATTATGGAGCGGTTAAGGAGCTTGGATTTATCCCACAGTCAATCCCAGGGAAAGGCATGAGCTTGTTAGAACTCTTTGAGTAAGGAGGGAGTGTCTGGTTGTACCAGAGTGGAGTGTAGAAGCGTTTACAAGCCCAGAAGAAGACAAGACAGTGAAGGAGTCCTGGATGCAGAGACAGCAGGTCTAGCTGGGAGTTTTTGTGCCATGGGAACCGTGTGACCTTGGGCAAATCCCTTAATAGCTCTGGGCCTGTGCCTTATCTCTGGAATGGTAGTAATTCCTTGACTACACAGTCAAGTAAGGATCAGGTGAAATTCTGTAGGTAGAAATAAATGCCTTGCAAGAGGTAATGGAGGCTTGGACCCTCTCATTAAATAGATGGGCAAGGTCTGGGTTTAAAACAAAACAGAAAACACTTTGAAAACTCTTGGGTAAGACAGTTTACCCTGTCTGTGCCCTCACTAGGTTGTTACTTTAAATCATTACTCTGCTGCTAAATGATTTACCATTTGGCTGGCCCCAGCTTGTTCACACCTGGCCCTGTCTCGTTCTGTCTGGGTGTGGGTGGAGATGGGCCCAGGGCCTCCAGACCTACACAGATATTGTCTTCTGTCTGAATCCCCCCCTGCCAGACCTCCAGTCTTCAGGCTCCCACGTGCCCTGCAGATAGATCTGTGAGACACAAGTGGCTTCTGAGCCCCTCTAGCACATTCCAGGATGGGACCTGGAGGAGGTCAGGGTCCCTAAAATAAAAAGCCAGTTTGGGAAAGAAGTGGACCCTCTCTATGTTGGTATCAAAGCAAGGGCCAGGGGAGCCAGCTCAGAAGAGAGCAGAGAAAGGTGTTTGATGAAGCCTGAGTTACATTTAAGAGGGGGGCTCAGAAGAACTTACAGGAAAGATGCCCTTTAAACAACTTTTTTTTTTAATTTAAAATTTTAACATTTTATCTAAAGAAGTGGATAAAAGATATTTTTACAGTTTAAGGGGGAATAAAAAACCCATATTCCCACTATTGAACCTGAAATAGAATATTACCAGGACCTTAGAAACTCACTTTCTCTTGTTCTCCCGCAATCACATTCTCTTTCCTTCTGTATTCCAGAATAACCTCTATCTTGAATTTCCTCTCTCTCATTTTCTTTCCTATATAGTAAAAATGTATGTGATATATGTATATCTATATATGTTCATATGCATATATCACATATGTATGTGTATGTATGTTATATAATCTGCTCTTTAAGATTTTGTACAAGTATAATCCTACTGCTGTACTTTTCATTTGTTTTCTTCTTTTTTTTTTTTGAAACAGAGTCTCACTCAGTCCACCAAGCTGGAGTGCAGTGGCATGGTCTCCGCTCACTGCAACCTCTGCCTCCCGGGTTCAAGCAATCCTCTTGCCTCAGCGTCCCAAGTAGCTGGGACTACAAGCATGCGCCACCATGCCCAGCTAATTTTTGTATTTTTAGTGAGATGGGGTTTCACCATCTTGGCCAGGCTGCTCTTGAACCCCTGACCTCGTGATCCACCCACATTGGCCTCCCAAAGTGCTGGGATTACAGGTGTGAGCCACCCTACCCAGTCTATGAAATCTTTTGTTGGTGGACATTTAGGTTGTTTTCCAGGCTTTTGCTATTAGTTTCGTACATCTTACAACGTGAGGGACTTCTGGTTGAAGGTTCTTAATTTTGGCAACATACTGAAATTACCTGAGAGGCATTTACAAGTGCTGATGCCTGGGGTGCAACCCTTAGAGATGCCAATTTAATCAGTCTGGAGGGGGTTCCAATGGGCACTTAGAAATTGAAAGCCACTGCTCCAGAAAGGGCTTCTCAATCTCCAGTGTGTACACAGATCACCCGGGGATGCAGGTTTTGACTCCGTAGGTTCATGGTAGAACCTGAGATTCTGCATTTGTGAGAATCTCCCAGGGACTGCTGGTCCACAGCCCCATCTGAGTATTGCTGAGTCATTGGGGATCTGCCTGTTCAGCTTCACCAGGTAATGCCAAGTCATTTTCCAAAGGAAGGGCACCAATTTACCCTCCCACCAAGAGAGGATGGGAGGTCTAGTCATCCACATGTGGCATCCTCTAACTTTGTAAATTTTTGCCTAGTGGATGTGAAATGTTATGCTCCTGATTATACATGAGAATAAGCAACTTTTCAGAAACATGTGGTCATTTGTAAGTTCTATATTGTGAAATGTCTGTATATGACTCTTGACTACTTATTTGATAGAGTTCTATATTTTTCTTTATAGAAGAAATTATTTATATATTCTAGATACAAATCCTTTGTATATGATCAATATATTCTCTCCATTTGTCCTTTGAAGAGAATTTTATTTACTGATTCTTCCTCTCAGTGATATCCCAGTTGACATATTAGTTTCTAATTAGGAAGCTTCTAATTAGTTTCTAATTTCTTGCCACTCCTATATGAGCCATTTCAGCACTATCAACTTCTCAGAATCATTTAAGAAAAGATATATGTAAAGTGCAGACTGAGGCTAGGCATGGTGCCTTATGCCTGTAATCCCAGCACTTTGGAAGTCCGAGGTGGGTGGATACCTGAGGTCAGGAGTTTAAGACCAGCCTGGACAACATGGCGAAACCACATCTCTACTGAAAAACTACAAAAATTAGCCAGGCATGGTCGTGGGCACCTGTAGTCCCAGCTACTCTAGAGGCTGAGGTAGGAGAATCACTTGAGCCTAGGAGGCGGAAGTTGCAGTGAGCTGAGATCACGCCACTGCACTCCAGCCTGGGCAACAGAGTGAGACTCTGTCTCGAGAATAAATAAATAAATAAAACAATTTAAAAAGAGCAGACTGAGGTCACTGGGCAATCGCCTAAGGCCAGGAGTTCAAGACCAGCCTGTACAACATAGTGAGACCCTGTCTCTCAGGGAAAAAAAAAAAAAAAAAAAACCATTTGGTGCATAATTAATGAACAATAAAAAAAATATAATACACATTCTTTTTTTTTTTTTTTTTTGAGACAGAGTCTCGCTCTGTCACCCAGGCTGGAGTGCAGTGGCATGATCTTGGCTTACTGCAACCTCCACCTCCCGGGTTCAACCGATTCTCCTGGCTCAGCTCCCTGAGTAGCTCGGATTACAGGCACCTACCACCATGCCCAGGAAATTTTTGTATTCTTAGTAGAGATGGGGGTTTCACCATGTTTGCCAGGCTGGTCTCGAACTCCTGACCTCAGGTGATCCACCTGGCTCGGCCTCCCAAAATGCTGGGGTTACAGGCGTGAGTCACCGCGCCTGGCCCACATTCTCTTAAACAGACCTTATTTGCCAAGCTGACTGATGGATAGAATTTACTCACGCATTCATTAATTCAACAAATATTTCTGGTTCTAAACATTCAATTTGGTTCTGGGGGATGCAGCAGTGAACAGAAAAAGCTCCTGTCCTCTTGGAGCTTATATTCTAGTAGAGGAAACAGACAATAAACAAGTGAGCAAATAAAAAAATAAATTGTAGCACACAGTGTATTACACACATTTTGTTTTTCTCAACAACAAAAATGCTGAGAAAGTGATTAAGGGTGTCAAGTCTTTAGGCATTTGGGAGGATGAGAGTGTAGTGGTTTGACATGTATCTGTGACGTTTGTTTACCTGAGCTTGAATTTTAGCTCCACCTGCTACTAGCTGTGACACAGGGACATTATTTAACCTCTCTGTGCTTCCTCACCTGTAAAGTAAGGATGATTTATTACTTACCTCATAACATTAATGTGAGGATTATATGAGCCTAGAACATACTGAGCTCTCAATAAATACTAGCTATTAATCATCTGGAGAAACAGAATGTTTTATTCTCTACTGAAAGGATTTTCCCCATGAGCACATTAATAAAAAGCCTCTTGGAAATGTATGGGAAATGGCATCATTCATTCAATGTGTACTGAAACTTGATTCATTCCAGGCCCTGAATCATGCATAAGAATGCCTTTTGTGTATAACAGTACACCTTGGTTTTTAATTTTTTTAGTAAGAATTTTCTTTGTAAAAATTTTTATCTTTAGAAACACAGGAAGTGTTTTCATTTCTCTTCCACATATTTAGAACCGGTGCCCTCCCCTCAGAATGTCTCAATGCAAACACAAGCATGCACAGCTTTTCTTCTGAAGACAGCGTATATTTCTCCAGCAAAATGGTTGATTTTAAAAGAACCAGAATGGCCTGACAGTATCCAGCACTTCAACTGATATAAAAGGGAACAGTTTTAGGGTAATTTCACAAGTCAGTCTTTCTCTTTCTCACACACACAGAGACATACAGAAACACAAACACCACTCACCAATTGTTTCGTAAACTTGCTTGCCTCCTGTATTTGCAAATTACATCAGCTTGTTGACGTGGCTTATACTTTGACTAGAAGAGTTCATGTGCCCAGTCAGGATTTGCAACAAATACAGAATCACAAAACTAGGAGAGTCCTTGACAAATATCTGGCATGAAATTACCCAACATGGAGTAGGCCACAAATTTCTGGGGAGTAGGCAGGTGGTAAGGAAAAGGAGAGGAGAAGAGAGGAAGAATTACTGCAATATATCCTGGAATTTATACTTTCTAACCATTATCTGTAAATGAAATAAATATATTTCACCTACACATTGATGGTTCTTTTCTAACGTTTATGATTAATAAGCCATTCTACAAATTCATTTTACAGCATTTTTGGACTCACTGGTATCCTATTTTGTAAATATTTTCTTAACCGATAATTAAGTACAAATCCTATCATGTTGGATTCTAGTGGTTCTCAGAATGTGGTCCTTAGACCAGCAGCATCACCTGGAAACTCATTAAAAATGCAGATTCTAAGGCTGGGTGCAGTGGCTCATGCTTGTAATCCCAGCACTTTTGTTACTGGAAAGGGGTCCTGATCCAGAACCCAAGAGGCAGTTACTGGATCTTGCGCAATTAAGAATTCGGAGTGAATCCATAGAGTAAAGTGAAAGCAAGTTTATTAGAGAAGTAAGATAACAAAAGAATGACTACTCCATAGGAGGAGCAGCGACATGGGCTGCTCAGCTGAATATACTTACGGTTATTTCATCATTACATACTAAACAATGGGTGGATTATTCACGAGTTTTCCGGGAAAGGGTAGGCAATTCCTGCAACTGAGGGTTTCTCCCCCTTTTAGACTACATAGGATGACTTTCTGATGTTGCCATGGCATCTGTAAACTGTACTGATGCTGGTGGGAGTGGCTTTTAGCATGTTAATGCATTATAATTAGCACATAATGAGGAGTGAGCAGTGAGGACAACCAGAGGTCACTTTCACCGCCATCTTGGTTTTGGAGGGTTTCGGCCAACTTCTTTACCACATCCTGTTTTATTAGCAGGGTCTTTGTGACCTTTATCTTGTGATACCAGTCCTGACGACCTCCTATCTCATCCTGTGACTAAGAATGCTTAACCTTCTGGGAATGTAGCCCAGCAGGTCTCAGACTTATTTTACCCAGCCCCTGTTCAAGATGGAGTGGCTCTGGTTCAAATGCTCTGACACTCCTGAGGTGGGAGGATCTCTTGAGCCTAGGATTTTAAGACCAGCCTGGGAAACACAGTCAGACCCTGTCTCTACAAAAAATAAAAAAATTAGTTGGGCATGGTGGTGCGTGCCTGTGGTCCCAGCTACTGGGGAGACTGAGGTAGGAGGATTGCTTGGCCTTGGGAGATCAAGGCTGCAATGAGCTGTAATAACAAGCCTTTCAAGTGATTTGATCTGATTCATGCTATATTTAAATAAATAAGGCATCCTACTGAGAATTAATTGCTCTAGAAAGAGTTTTTAGAAGTATTTCCTAGAAAGGAAAAGACTTACTGTTCTTTGTTCATAGTAATAAGTGAGAACTGCTTTTAAAGCTGCCCCAGCCCTTCAGTGACAAGTTCCTTCTGTCAGTACACATGCTTCCGAAGGCCAGCCAATCAGCAACAGCCTCCCTCCAGGGACCATGCTTCTAAAGGTTTTTTAATCCCTAAAAATTCCCACCGCTGAGTCGGCCAGCCTCCAAGTCCTGCACTCCACAAAACTCTGCAGAGATCAGCAGCATGCTGTGTTCACTTCTCCCATTGCCAAGCTGCTATAGAGCAGCGGCCTCTTCCTTCCACAACTCCAGGCAAAAGTTGGATTCAGTCCAGAGGTCACCCCTCTGACACTTACAGGGGTATACATTGTAAACACATGAGGTGAGCCATGTGGGAGGTAACGCTGAGTAAATGTGTTGACTTGGAGAGGCTGTCACATTGCTGTGACACATACATACACCACACGGGCCAAACCAACCACATCAGCAGCCCTGTGGGCTACAGGCCATCAGTCTGCAGCATCCAAATTAGTGCAATCCTTCATTTCATACACTTAATTCATTTTAGGCAGTCCAGGAAGTATTAGGATGCTCTGGAGAGACAGAAAATTAAATATGTATATAAAATACTTATATATATAGTCATGTGCCTCATAATGATGTTTTAATCAATGATGAACCACAATAGTGGTCCCAAAAGATGATGATGATGATGATTGTTATTATTATTATTATTTTCTTTTTGAGATGGAGTCTCACTCTCTCACCCAGGCTGGAGTGCGGTGGTGCAATCTCGGCTCATTGCAACCTCTGCCTTCTGGGTTCAAGTGATTCTTCTGCCTCAGCCTCCAGAGTAGCTAAAATTACAGGCACACGCCACTAGGCCCAGCTAATTTTTTTGTATTTTTAGTAGAGACGGGGTTTTGCCATCTTGGCCAGGCTGGTCTTGAACTCCAGACCTCAAGTGATCCGCCCACCTCAGCCTCCCAAAGTGCTGGGATTACAGACATGAGCCACCACACCCAGCCAGATTATAATATTATAATTTTACTGGACCTCTTCTATGTTTAGATACATTGCCTACAGTATTCAGTACAGTAATGTGCTGTACAGGTTTGTAGCTTAGGAGAAGTAGACTATACCATATAGCGTAGGTGTGTAGTAGGCTGGACCATCCAGGCTTGTGAAAGTACATGCTATGATATCCACGCAATGATGAAATCGCCTAACAATGCATTTCCCAGAACGTATTCCCCTCATGAAGTGATGCATGACTGGGTATAGATATATGAGAGGGGATTTATGAGGGGGATTGGCTCACACAATTATGAAGGCTGAGCGGTTCCACCACAGGCTGTTTGTAAGCTGGTGACCCTGGGGGTCCAGTAGGGTGCCCTAGTCCAAGTTCAAAAGCCTCAGAACTGGGGAAACCGATGGTGTAACTCTCAGTTGGGGACCGAAGGCCTGAGAACCAAGGGGCCAGTGGTACAAGTCCTGGAGTCCCAAGACTGGAGAGGCTGAAGTTCACATCTGCAAGGACAAGAGGAGGTGAATGTTCTAGGTCCTGGAGAGAGAGAGAGAGAAAGAGAGAGGGGGAAAAATGCTTTTGTCTCCTTTTCTGATTTATCCATGCCCTCAGCTGTTTGGATGGTACCCACCCACACTGAGGGTGGATCTTCTCCACTCAGTCCACCAACTCAGATGCCAATCTCCTCTGGAAACAGCCTCACAGACATTCAGAAGGGATGCTTTACCAGCTCCCTAGGTTTTTTGTTTGTTTGTTTTAGACATGGAGTCTTGCTCTGTTGCCCAGGCTGGAGTGCAGTGGCGCAACCTGGACTCACTGCAACCTCCTTCTCCCAGGTTCAAGCAATTCTTCTGCCTCAGCCTCCTGAGTAGCTAGGATTACAGGTGCCCGCCACCACACCCAGCTAATTTTTGTATTTTTAGTAGAGACGGGGATTCACCATATTGGCCAGGCTGGTCTTGAAGTCCTGACCTTGTGATTCACCTGCCTCAGCCTCCCAAAGTGCTGGGATTACAGGCGTGAGCCACCGCACCCAGCCCTCCCTAGGTATTTTTTAATCCAGGCAAGTTGACATGTAAAAATAAGCATCATGGCCGGGCGCGGTGGCTCACGCCTGTAATCCCAGCACTTTGGGAGGCCGAGGCGGGCGGATCACAAGGTCAGGAGATCGAGACCACGGTGAAACCCCGTCTCTACTAAAAATACAAAAAATTAGCCGGGCGCGGTTGTGGGCGCCTGTAGTCCCAGCTACTCGGGAGGCTGAGGCAGGAGAATGGCGTGAACCCGGGAGGCGGAGCTTGCAGTGAGCCGAGATCGCGCCACTGCACTCCAGCCTGGGCGACAGAGCGAGACTCTGTCTCAAAAAAAAAAAAAAAAAAAAAAAAAAAAAAAAAAAAAAAAAAGCATCACACAGGGGAAGGGAATTGCCTGAGAGCAGAAACTGATCTAGTGACAGCTTAAATACAGCCCATTCCCATGCTGGTGCACTTTGTATGCTTTGAAAAGAAGGTAGGCTGGGCGTGGTGGCTTACACCTGTAATCCCAGCACTTTGGGAGGCCGAGATGGGTGGATCATGAGGTCAGGAGATCAAGACCATCCTGGCTAACACAGTGAAACCCCATCTCTACTAAAAATAAAAAAATTAGCCAGGCGTGGTGGCAGGTGCCTGTAGTCCCAGCTACTCAGGAAGCTGAGGCAGGAGAGTGGCGTGAACCCAGGAGGCGGAGCTTGCAGTGAGCCAAGATTGCGCCACTGCACTCCAGCCTGGGCAACAGGGCGAGACTCTGTCTCAAAAAAAAAAAAAAAAAAAAAAGAAAAGAAAAAAGAAAAGAAGGTAAAGGATTTCATGGCACTATAAAAAATATTATGTTTATGTTGTTGTCATTGAAACCATGAGGCATGCACGTTCTAGCTAAGGGTATTGGCAAGTCTACTCCTTGATTATCTGTGGATGAGCTAGAGTACCTAAACAGCATTTTACCTATCCAGATGGCCCCTGAACAACCTGAGTTTGAACTACATGGGTTCATTTATACATGGATTTTTTTCAATAAATATATTAGAACATTTTTGGAGGTTTGTGTCAATTTGAAAATACTTTCAGATGAACCTTGTAGACTAGAAATAATAAAAAGAAAAAGTTAGGCATGTCACAAATGCATAAAATATGTGTAGATACTAATCTATTTTATTATTTACTACTATAAAATATACACATATCTAGTATAGAAAGTTAAAATTTATCAAAACTTATGCACACACTTATAGACCGTACATGGCACTATTGTAAGTCCAAAGAAATGCAAATATAAAGATGTAATATTAAACCATAACTGCATAAAATTATCTGTAGTACACGCTGTGCTACTGTAATGATTTCATAGTCACCTCCTGTGGCTATTGTGGTGAGCTCAAGTGTTGAGAGTATCCGCTTAAAACGCCCTGTGACGCTAATCATCTCCGCATGAGCAATTGTTTCTCCAGTAAATTGCGGATCTCAATGGAAAGTGATCTCTTGTGGTTCTTGTGTATTTTTCATCCTCTTTAGTGCAATACTGTAAACCTTGAATAACACCATGCCTCTACTGAAGCTGGAAAGGCTCCCAAAAAGCAAAGAAAAGTCATGACATTACAAGAAAAAGTTGAATTGCTTGATATGTGTCATAGACTGCAGTCTGCAGCTGCAGTTTCCTGACATTTCAGACAGAGGATTCATCTTGAAAACAGACATGTAAACTTATGGTATTGACACAGTACAGTACTATAAATGTATTTTGTCATCCTTGTGGTTTTCTTAATAACATTTTCTTTTCTGTAGCTTCTTTTATTGTAAGAATGAAGTATATAATACACATAGCATACAATATACATTTACGTTATTGGTGAGGATTCTGGTCAGCAGTAGGTTATCGGTAGTTCACTGTATGAGGAGTCAAAAGTTATACTTGGATTTTCTACTGTGCTGGGAGTTGGTGCCCCTAACTCCGCATTGTTCACGGCTCAACTGTATTTTATTTTTTAAGACAGACTCCTGTCTTAAAAAATCTCCTTGGGATTATTGTATGAATTGTAATGAAGAAATGTTTATTTGTAGGTCTACTGAGCATCTACTTAGGTTGTCATTGTGCTGGGAACAGAAAGATAGGTAAGATGCATCCCTATTCTCCAGTGCTCACAGCTGGAGGTGGGGAGGTAATGGAAGACATGCAGGGTTGGGGAGATCAGAAAAGGTTTCCCGGAGATAGTGACATTTAAGTTGGGTCTTGAAGCATACCTTCACATGTGCCATGCAAAAAGAAATAAGAACTCTTGAGAAGTGCCCAAATTTTCCTGAAATGCACACATGGGAGTGTTCAGAATGCTGAAACCAGTAACAGGGGAGTGATTATATAAATTATGTCCATTTTAGGAAATGGCATGACACTGTAAAATAATGTGGAAAGAAATTTAAGACTGGGCGTGGCGGCTCAGCCTGTAATCCCAGCACATTGGGAGGTGGAGGCAGGTGGATAGCTTGAGCCCAGGACTTCGAGACCAGACTGGGCAACATGGGAAATCCTGTCTCTTCCAAGAATACAAAAATTAGCCAGTCTCATAGTCCGGTTTCAAAATATATAAATAAATAAATAAATAGATTAAAATTTAAAAAAGGAAAAAATTTATTAAAAATGCTAAAAAATGGGCCGGGCGCGGTGGCTCAAGCCTGTAATCCCAGCACTTTGGGAGGCCGAGACGGGTGGATCATGAGGTCAGGAGATCAAGACCATCCTGGCTAACACGGTGAAACCCCGTCTCTACTAAAAAATACAAAAAAAACTAGCCGGGTGAGGTGGCGGGCGCCTGTAGTCCCAGCTACTCGGGAGGCTGAGGCAGGAGAATGGCGTGGACCCGGGAGGCGGAGCTTGCAGTGAGCTGAGATCCGGCCACTGCACTCCAGCCTGGGAGACAGAGCGAAACTCCATCTCAAAAAAAAAAAAAAAAAAAAAAAAAAAGCTAAAAAATGAATAAATGTTTTAAAAATTTTTTGAAAAGAGATTTAAAATGCAGGGAAATGCGTTTGATATATTATTAAGTGAAAAAACAGGCTTATTATTATATACAATTTGGCATTTAAAAATTATTTACATTTTTCCTTTTTTTTTTTAAGAGACAGGGTCTCTCTATGTTGGTCAGGCTGGAGTGCAGTGGCTATTTACAGCCCTGATCACAGTACACCACAACCTTGAATGATTTTTCTGCCTCAGCTTCCTGAGTAGCTGGGGCTATAGGCTCAGGCCACCACACACAGTTTTAAATTTTTAACTAGGTAATAATTCACTTAGTTCAAAAAGAAAAAAATCACAAAAAAGCACATAAGGAAAAGTTGACCTCCCACCCCTCTTCCATCTTCCCACCCCTCAAGAAAAATCAATTGCCAAATAGGAAACCATATTATTAGTTTCTTGTGTGTCATTCTAGATAATTTCCTATGCATCCGTAAATAACTGCAAATACAGAGTATTTTTCCTCCCCTTTCTTTTTGCACAAGTGGCAGTGTGCAGACATATCCTATATACATTGCTCCACACTTTAATTTTTTATTTTATTATATAAAATTTACCCTATTCTTGGCCAGGCACAGTGGCTCATGCCTGTAATCCTAGCACTTTGGGAGGCTGAGTTGGACAGATCACTTGAGGTCAGGAGTTCGAGAACAGCCTGGCCAACATGGTGAAATCCCATTTCTACTAAAAATACAAAAATTAGCTGGGTGAGGTGGCACACAACTACAGTTCCAGCTACTCTGGAGGCTGAGGCAGGAGAATCACTTCAACCCAGGAGGTGGAGGTTGCAGTGAGCTGAGTTTGTGCTACCACACTCCAGCCTGGGCGACAGAGTGAGACTCTGTCTCAAAAAAAAAAAAAAAAAAAGAAAAAAAAATTTATTTTAATCGTTTTTTAAACAGCTGCATAGTACTCCATCATATAGATGCAACATTATTTAATTAGCCCTACTACTAGGCACTTAGACTAGTTTGTTGTTGTTTTACTATTAAAAATAGGGCTACAACGTATAACCTGGTGCTATTCTTTTCACACATTACAGCTGTAAGATAAATTCCTAGAATTGCTGAGTCAAACATTGTGTATGTTTTCTTAAATCTTGTCAAACTGCCCTCACAGGTTGTACCAATGTAAGCTTTCATCAGTGATGTATGCAAAGGTTTATTCTCCACCCCTACTGGCCTCCCCTGCAGCAGAGGTAGTATCAAACTTTTGGATTTTTGCCAGCCTGACAGGTATTTCATCATAGTATTAATTTGTATTTCTTCATTTATGTGCAAAGTCGAGCATCTTTTCAAATGTTTGTAAACCACTTGGGTCTCCTTTTCCACTGCATGTATGTTATTTTTGTAAGAAACGCTCATTCGTGTATTCATTCCTTGACAGTGGACTACACGTGGACTTTATGTTAGACACTATAGGAGCTACTATAGGGTAGAAGGAACTTGAGAGACATAACCCTTGCCCTCTCAGAACATGCAATCTGATGGAAGAGAATAATTTTGAGCTAGCTATTGAACATTTATGGAACACTTACATAAGTTATCTATTTGTGCAACTATATATATAACTTATACCTGGAAAAATGCTTGACTATATACTGAAATTCACAGAAATAATTTTTGAGTAGAAGTAATTTTTTTTCTTTCCTTTGTGTTTTTCTGTGTTTTTCAAGCGTTTGTAATGTACATACATTATGTTTGATGTTAGGTAATTTCTTTTCTCTTTGTTCGTTAAGTTTTTCAAGGTTGGTTGGTTGGTTGATTTTTTTTACAGGGAACATGTATGACTCTTTGCAATTAGAAGAAAGGAAATAAATAATAATAAGACATCATACATACACCGTTTACCTATGTTTTAGACATAAATAAAACACAGGAAAGAAGAGATCTTTCTCTAGAGTGATGGTGAGTTTGAAGAGGAAGATGTAGAAATCCACATTCAGAGCTGGAATTTGCTGTCATAAATTCCAGCACAGGCCTTCACTCACCAGAAAAACTGAGGACCTGTCTCTCCTCAGCTCGGCAGCCTCTTCTGTGTCCAAGACAGGAATCCAACAGCTCTGAGGGCTGGAAATCTGGCCTCCGGACCCAGGCCTGGGAATTTCCCTTTTCAGGCCCAGTGTCTAAGGGCGACCCCTGTTGGTGGAACTTAAATATGCTCATTATTGGTGAGTTGCTTCTCCAAGATGCCCAATTCAGTTTTAATTTTTTGTAGGTCTGCTGGAAACCTTGAGGCCCACAGCCCACTCACACACTACCCTAACTACATCCTGCTTCCCTTTTCTCCTTGTCCTCCACGCATTTACTCTAGATTTTCCTGGACAACTGGGTCTGGAGACTTGGCCTATGGAGCCACAAGTGTGGCCAACCTTTTAAACTGTAATAAGGCAGGCTACTGTAGGGGCAGATGCTGGCTTTGCTGATCAGCAGGTGGAGTGTGAAGGTCCTTGTTTTAGGGAACAGATGTGGCATCCTGTCAGCAGACTGAGGATGCCAGACTTGGGCAGCTTGAGGCAACAGTGAACAGGCAGGCCATTCTACTGCACAAGGATGTAGCTGAGGGGACTGTATCCCACCTGAGGAAGGTGGGCTGGAGGCAAATGCAAAGAATGGAGGAAGGGCAGGCTTTCTGGGTGGGAAGTCACACCATTGATGGGCATTTCCCTTCTCTCTGGAGACTCTCTGCTGGGAGATTTCGGCAAGAACCAGAAAACCAGCACAACCTTTCCTGACCAGCTCTTTCGTATCTCTGCATTTATAAGAGCAAGACCTTGGATTGGGGAAGTGTGGGTAGTAAATCCGCCAGTGTCATGTTGCTATATTTATCCATAAAGAATTACCCGGCACGCCCTGTTCATCACTGAATGCTGAATGGTAGTGTTGAATAGAGAACTGGCTGGAGAATCTGGTTTTAGACATGCGGAGCCTGTTTGTAATTCATCAGCATTGCTCTTTTCTCCTGGGTATCGGTCTGTGATAAAGAAAACTGGATACAAGAGGAATGTGCTGGGCATTTCAGTGCTTTGAGAAAACATGACAAAGCACTTCTCAGGGCCCATCCCTAGACAGGACCCTGCCTTTACCACTTCATCTCCCAGATGCCTGTGGAGCCAGCCCCTCACCAGAGAGCTGTCTGGCTCCACTCAGGCCTCAAATCTACTGTCTGTTGATGGAAAATCCTGCATGTCATGCCAAATAAGGCTGATTCAAGGCCGACCTTTCTCCATTTGGGCCAAATGCCCAGCCCCCCCAAACCCCTAACACACAACTGTTTGTGTGTCTGGTTTCCGGGGGCTCCTTAAGGAAGAAAAAAATAAACAGGAATCATGGTGAGGACTGGGGAGGGGCCCTGAGGGCAGGGAGGGGGCCCCAGTTTATTCGGCTGGAAAGAAAAGGCTGGGGAGGCGGGCTTGCCTTTGGATCCAGTTCATTACTTCCCAATAAATCAAAGAAGGGCTGAGAATCCTGACTGCCATCCCCAGTAAGGATCAAGTTCAGCTTTCTGGAAAAGGCCTAGAGGTGGATTGCAGGACTTCCCGGTTTAACCAGGTGACAAACGCTTCTGCTTTAGCCCAGGGGACATGATTACAGACTTCCACAGCTTTTGCCGACCACAGCCTGGCATTAAAGTCCAGACCTAGATTCCCGAAGCTAGTGTGTACCGCACAGAATGGAGACCTTGCCTGAGGAGGTGGTTCTCAGAAAACACTGCCAGGAAGGAAGAAAGAAATGTATATTCTAGGAGGCCTCTGCCAACCAGGAAAGGGGGCTGAGTCACACTCTAAAAAGTGGAAGGGGCAGAGAGCAGGTATCAACGCCCTCATTTTACAGATTTCCTCACCTCCCTGCAAAAAAACCGCCCTGAGACTCAGACAGGCGAAGTAGCTGGCCCTGGTCACACAGTAGGTTAGCGGTAGAGTTGAGAGGAGTCTCCATATGCCCTCGGGATGTGTTGTGATGGACTTTTCCTACTGATACTGTTTCCTCTGGCAGGGGAATGTCTAGACCAGTCGCACCTTCCTGCTTTGACCCTTCAGAACTTTGGCCTGTCCAATTAAAGAGGCACAGAGCCCTCCTACCCACAGGAAATGTTTCTAACTTACCGAGCACCTATTATGTGCCTAGAACTTGGACTTTACTGATCCCATTTAAGTCTCACTATTCTAGTGAGGAAGCATCACAGAACCCGTTTTCCCGATGAGGAAACTGAGGCTGGGAGGGGTCTGAATCCAATTTCAAACCAAGGTGGCTTTCATTGAACACCCACGCATTTTCCTCTCAGATGAACTGCTAGGCCAATACCAAAATCTCTCAGGCCACTCTTTTGCTGCTGAGTTAAAAGAGATCCTGAGACTTAGCCTGGAACCCCGACTCGTGGAGATTCTGTGGCAGGCGAAGACCTTTTCTCCTGTCGTCCACTGCCTCTTCGCCTCGGAGGACGCCCCGGGGCGCGAGCGGGGTACGGGAGACCCTGGCTCCTTGGAGGCCCGGGGACTTGCTCTCCGCGGTCCGCCGCGGCCGCTCCACGGAGTCCTGTCCTCCAGCGCCCTCACCTGGCTGCTGCGGGCGGGACTCCGCGCACCCGGGCTCCGCGGGCTCGGGTCTGCGTCTCCCAGAGCCGCCGCCAGAGCCCGCCCCGGTCCGACCCGGGCGCAGGGCCCCCGCCCCACTTGGGCAAGGCGGGGGCGCGTGGAGGGAAGCTTCACTGGGGGGCGAGGGAGGGAGCTTCGGTGCGGCGCGGGCGTCAGGGGCTCCGCGGGGGAGGAGTCAGTAAAAGTGGCTATAAAAGCGGCAGCTCCGGCTGACGACCGGAGAGCTGGCGCGCAAGCAGAGCCCAGCGCGGTGCAAACGGACCGAGCCTGGCGAGCGCAAGCGGCGCGAAGAGCCAGCGGAGCTGAGTGCGGCCAGGATCTGAACCCCGATTTCCCAGACGAGCTACCACTTCGCTTGCCCACGCCCCGGGTGCTCGCGGCACCTGGCGATCAGCGACCAGACGCCCGGGGCCGCTGCGCTCCTGGCCCGCGAGGCTTGACACTGTCTCGGCCACCGACCCAGAGGTAAGAGGGCCTGGCTGGGGGCGTCAGGGATGAGCTGACGGCCCATGCCATGGTAGGAAGGTAAAAAGCGGGGGCTCGGGCCTCCACCCGGCATAGGGTAAACGTTGCCCGCCTCAGTTTCTGTTTGTCTGTCCACCCTGTGCTGTGCAGTCTACCTCTGTCTGTCTGTTTGTCCATGCGTCTGTTGATGGGCACACGCCTCTGGCACTGACCTCTGTGGGATTTCTCTGAGATCTTGTGATGCTTTACAAGCTGCAGGTGCCGGGGGGCGCTGAAGTCCCCAGAAGGCATCCAGAGGGGCAGACTCCTGCTTTCCGTAGATTTTTCCTCCTCTGAATGGCACCTGGGGCTTGAGCCCGGGAGAGTGTCTCGCCGAGGAGGGAGTACCACAAGGGTCGGTTCTCGGTGTCCTGCCGACTCGGAGCCAGCTCAGGCCGAGCGCTAGCGGGCGTGCGCCTAGCAACAGGTCTGCGCCCTGCTGCTCCTGCCTCAGCACGCTCTTCCTCCCGGTTTTCCTCGCCTCCCAATGCCTCCGGGACAGCGCTAGGCACCCAGCGACGCGCTGGCGCGGGGCCGAGCTGAAGCAAATGCAATGTTAGATGAACCCGGGGTCCTCTGCTGATGTTTAGACTGAGATTCCATACGTGGCATCACTGGAAGAAGGTTTGGTGGTCCCTGGCAAAGGACGTCGGCTGCAAGAAAGGTCGCGTTAGGTTGGGAGGAAAGGCAGAGTCCTGGCTGAGCGCTAGCCAGGTCTCCCGCTCGCCGGGAACGAGGGCCAGTGACATTCTGGAATGGACCCCGCGGGATGCGTGTGCTCATGAGAGAGGAGCGCGATGCGCCCTGGGTCCTCAGCCGCAGACACTCTCCGGGACAGCCGCTGTTCCTCAAGTGTCGGACGCTACGGCAGTCCCAAGGATCTCCACCAGCTGCCGGGTTTGAGGTCCTGAGTCCTTCTCCAAGCAGCCAACGCTACCCACAGGTGAGAGCTCCCTTTAAAAACTACCTTTTGATGTGTGAGCCAGTGCCTGGCTGCAGCGCCATCCCGGGGACGGTGAGCCGGGGAGCGCGTCTCTCCATCCCTGCGGTCTGGAAAATGATCCAGGGCGCGCCCGAGGGCGGTGAGCCGGCGGCTCTGCGTGCCCAGGCGCGACGCCACCATGGACAGCTCCCAGCCACTTCCTCCAGTCGGGGTCTGTGGCCCTGGGTCTCTGGGGAAGTCGTGCACTTTCTTCCCAGACACAAGGCGTTGGGGCGCTGGGACAGAGGAAAGGGATTGATAGTCCGAGGGGGCCCTCGGTATTACCACTCAGGAGGCAGCCCAGTCCTCAGGAGTCTCTGGTTTCTGACCACGTCCTAGCTGAGTCGGCAGGTGGCTTTCTACAGGACCTCCCGGGGGCACTCTGTGGTTCTCTGGCTTTTCTATGACACCACGGAGACCCCTCAGAGCTGTTAGGGAAGTGCGACCCCTGAGAATCCGACCCAGGCAGTGAGATAATGCCAGATACAATTATGCCAGACATAATTAGGGATCCGGCTCAAACTGTTTTCTGTGTAGGGCACAGGTTCATGTGTTCCATCAAATTAAATTATTTATTTAGTAAATATGGTATTGGGAGGATATATTAGTTTCATGATTAATGACAGAATGGAGAAGAAATCAAATGGAACAAGTTTATAGAGAATGCAACCGGATGTATTTGCAAAAGCAACTATGCTTTTCTGATCCTAACAGTTTTGTTCAAAGCCCATGACATTCTTAAAGCAATTTCCAAAGGCTCCTCTTTAGCCCAGTAGATGACTTTTCAAGTTGGTTACTTGAAACAGGGTGGAAAAACCTGTAGGGTTTAATCTGTGCATCAAATTAAAGGTCTCCCTCCTCTGGTAAGAAATGACACTGGATGGGGCTCTTTTTGTCATTTCCACCCATACAGAAGTGTGTATTTCCTTTATTTTAAAATTACAAGAAACCCAGGTCTGCTTTTTTGGTGACTGACAAAGGCCCATGGAGAGTAAAAACAATTAAACACTTCTTATAAAAAAATTTTGAGACAGCATCTGTGACTTTGGGAAAATTGCTCAAATGTTTTGTGCCTGTTTGCTGATCTGTAAACTGGGAATAATGCAATCTCATCTTGTAGGGTTGCTATGAGAATTACAGTAATTGGTACAACGTAAAGCATTTAATCCAGTGCTGAGCACAGAGAAATCTTTTAAAATGGTAGCAATTACAGGTATATTTTAAAGACAGTTGTGCATTTCTTTTGAATTATATTCACCAACCCTTTGTCCTCTCTCTTAACCTAGTAACTGTTTGATAGGGGCTCCATCTTCACTTTATTTTGCATCCAAGAACTTGTTGATGGAATTGATGAAAATTCTGGAATTGATCACAATGCAAAAAAATTCTTATTTAAAGACAAATGGAAGAATACTTATGTGATAAAAATCAGTCAACTGTTTTCCCCTACCTATACTACTTGGAGGAAAGATAAAAGTAAGTCATTTTCAAAATATTATCACAGCCCTCTGGTTCAGATGATCAGGTCTTCCTGATTGTTCTCTCACGAGAATGCAAAGTCTTCTAAGAGGCTTTGTTGTCTTTCTGGGAGTGAAGTACTTTTGGGTATTGATGGGGAGTGGCCTCCAAGGCCTGGTTTCTAGATCACTCCAGGATGAAAGCTTTATGGAGTGGAACTTTGTCCAGGGGTTCATTGAGTGGTCATTCCCAAGCAGGAAGCACCTTACTTCATGCTTGAGCCTTGCTTAGGTGTGAGATTCTGACCAAGACACTTGCTCTGCCCAGAGCAGTGGGCACTTACTTGGTCCCGGCTGGACTGGAGGGTCTCCTCCAGCTCTGCATTTCAGGGTTCTGTCTGGTAGACATCACTAATACACACACCACAGAAGTTTGGAGAATGCAATTGTATAGTACCCAATCTTCCAGTTAGAGTTTTTTTCACAAAAGTGTGTGTGTGTGCGCATGTGAGTGTTTTTATCCCTGTCAGTTTTACATTCTGGTGCTCTTAAATTTTTATTCTTCTCCTCCTTCTGCTCTTAATAGTGCAGAAGGAATCTTAGCTTCTTCCATCTAAAAGAATTGGAGTCGAAGAATACATGCTACAGATGCTCAGAATCTTTCTGTGAGATTACTGATGACATGAATGGAGCAGGAGGATATGAGGCCTTGGATGACCTTGAATTCCTGGCTGTCTTCTGTGGACTCCTATGCAGATTCCAGTTTCCAGCATACATTTGGCTTTCTGGTAAGAAAACTATTGAACTTCAGGACACTCTTGGAGTAAAGGGCCAAGGAGGGGAGGAACTGTCATGAGAAGTGGCAGAAATGAGCTCTTCATCAGTCCTGTGGCATTCTGCCTGTTGCAGCAGTACCTGAATCCTCAGGACAGACAGATCAAATGGCAAGAGTGGCATTCAGTGGGGAAGGCCAGCAGGATGGAAGGGGTGAATTCAATTATTCTCATCAGCCTCCTTTGAAGCCTGCTGCTTAAGTGACCTCTTTTTATCACCTTCTGTGGTATTGGCAGAACATCACAATTTGATGGATTAAATGCAATTTGCATTTGCAGTTATAGTTCAAAAGAGAAATGCAAACATGTAGGTTGGGTTCCTAAATGGGGACAAAGTTAAGTTTGTGAGCTACATCCACAAGACTGCATATCTTTTCGAAGTATGCATAGACTTTTCAAAGTCTGGACTACACATCTCTTTCTACATGATGGCACATACCCAGATGTTTGATCTTATCAGGGTAAAGCATCAGCTATCTCTCACTGCTTGGTTTTTGGCCATTATCTGGAGGCAGTTTCAGCTTCCTTTGGACAGTGAATAGGAAAGGATCACATTGTTACTCTCTTGTATCTGGTTGGGTTGGCAGGAGGCTGGAAGTGGCAGTGGGTACCAGGGGAGACTTCTCAGTGGTGGATTCCTTTATACCATTTTGTAAGCTATTCAACTGGGCCTGACCCCCCTTTCCTTAAAGTCTGGCAGGTGGAAACGTTGCTAATTTGAGTAGGATGGTGACTATCATGGTGACATTTATTAAAGCTGTACCTCTTTGCTTTAGCCACTCTCTTCGGGGGCCATCTTATCATCTCTGGCAGGCCCTCTAGTCCTTCTTTTTCTTCTGTGTGCCCTGGCACTAGGCTTTGTTCAACCTTGGTTCTTCAGAAGGGAGGCTGCTTGCAGAGAAATGTCATCAAATATACATTTGCTGTCTGCTTAGTTCCCTTGGTGTCAGGAAACACACATGCCCACCCGGAGGGAGAGGAGCTGCTACTCCTCTCTGCCCCTGTTATTTTTTACGGCCTGTGCCTAGGCTCAGCTTGACTCCAGGAATCTGAATCCACCCTTCCCTCCCCACCCCTGCAGGTGAGTGAGCCCTGGGGAGCACAAGCAGGCAGGCCTTCCTTGCACAGGCACCCGCTCAGAGCAAGGAGCTGGAGAGCCTAGCTCCTTGCACTAGGATGTCTTTGAGTCTTCTGGAAGGGCAGTCGTATCAGGGGTTTAGATGCAACTTCAGTTTAAAGTGCTTTGCCCAGACTTTGAAAACCTTTGAAGACCAGGTCTTTGAAAGCCCTGTGAATTTCTTTCTCTCCTGTCAGTAGCAGAGCCGTACCATTAGACATTTTCTGTTACGGAGAAAGCACATCTAGATAGTTGTTCTGGCATGGAAGGTGTTCATGCCAGATTGCTGTCTCACCTGTTTTTAGACATCGCACAGAGGGGAGAGGGCCACAGGCTTCCCCAGGAGCCTGCTGCACTCTTTGGCCCTCTCTGAGGTGAGGAGTTCATGCTGTTCTCCAGAGTCTTTGTGGCTGTAAGGTATGCACCCAGCCCTTGGGACAAGGAAAGTACAGTGGCCTGGAGGACAGGCACCCTTTTCTGTGGCTCTGCCAGTCAGGAAAGATGGGAACCATTGGAGTGTTCCTTGGGGACTGCTTTATGGGTGCCAGTCACTGTGACTGCACTCCTTGCCTGGACTATCAACCAGGACCTGGGCAGGTTCCTCGACTTCTCTAGTGGGGTTAGGTTAGACCAGTGCTTCTTAGACTTAAAATATGCCAGCAAATCATAGCAGCACATGTTAAAGTGAGAGTTATGATTTGGCAGATCTGAGATAGGACCTGAGAGTCCACATTTCCAACATGCCCCCAGGTGATGCTACTGGTTCACAGAGCTGCCTTCAAGCCGTGGGGGCCTATGTCATTATGACATTGATGACTTTCTGTGATTGTGATTCTGATTCCAATTCTTTTTGGTGTAATTTAAGTCAGTTCCTGTTGTCCAAGTTGAGGAAGCCCAGCTGGTCTGTGCCCTCCTAATGACCTTATAATGACCCTTAAAATTCTTGGAGATAATTATTGTCGCCCCTAAGCCATCTTATCAGCAGACTAAATATCTTGGCCCCCTTTAAGTTTCCACTTTTCCCTGTCATAATAAATTTTCCAAAGCTCTCTGGATCGAGCTACTTTTAAGTGCAAAATCATTGTGCAAATGGCAATTTATCTTTGCCTGGCAGAGGCATTTGAATGTAATTTTGGTGGTATTAAGAGATCACTTGGGGAATTTCATCTAACTCTGGCTCCAGACACTGAGAATGCATGTTTACATTTAAACAACTATTTTAGACTCCAAAGATCACAGTTTCTTCTTTTTTGAACCTGAAAATGAAATTTAAGACCCAATTACCTTCCTCAACTCCCTCCCTGTGGCACTCCTGGGAGGATGAATTGGTCATCACCAGTACATTCTGGGTAGCCCAAGATACTGGTGTGCAATTGTGTTCTGTCACCCACCACCACAATCGGAAGCAGAAAATAAGTTGAGTAAAAGTTTTTTATAATCTTCTATGAGGCAGGCCCTGAATGAGTCACTGAGAAGGCAATTGAATACATGGTTCCTGTTCTCAAAGAACTAACAGCCTGGTGAGAGGACAGACATCCCAGTCAGAAGTTGTCATACAGGGTGATGGGGGCTAGGACAGATTAGTCAGGAGGAGTGGAGGGCAGAAGACCTGCTGGAGGAGTGAAGAAGACCATAAATTCAGCCAGAGGAGATCCGAGGAAGCTTCACTGAGGGCATATGAGGAGAGTCAGAAGCTCAGAAAGGCCTAAACCCCTTTCTTCCTGCAACCTCTCAGGTGCATGAAGTTTCTTACCTGCCTCAGGTGCATAAGCTCCCTTACCTGTCCAGGTACATAAGCTCCCTTACTTGCATCATGTGCATAAGCTCCCTTACCTGTCCAGACTCTGGGCTACACCGGGCATAAGAGACAGTACTTCAGAGCAGCCGTTAGGCCTCTTTCCTTTAGTCTTTTACACTAGTAATTTAAAAATTACTTGAACCACAGAATGATTTTTCCAATAAAATCTTAGTAAATCCAATTTAAAAACTAGATAAGAAGTGGCTGTGGTTGGGGGTGGGAGCTGATTTTTGTCTTGAGATCTCTCAAAAAGTTCCACAGAGCTTTGTGGGCTCCAAGGAGCACAGTCTGAAAAACTTCGGTCCTGGGTCATTTCATTTTGCTTTTGGCAGTCATATCAATAGTGTTAGCTTAGTTTTATTGCGGTTTGTGTTGCTGTGTCTTTTTTTTTTTTTTTTTTTTTGTGACAAAGTCCCACTTTTGTCACCCGGGCTGGAGAGTAGTGGCATGAACACAGTTCACTGCAGCCCAGTCTCCTAGGCTCAGGTGATTCTCAAGCCTGCCAAGTAGTTGGGACTAATTTTAGCTAATATTTTTGGACTAATTTTAGCATTTTTGTAGAGATGAGGTTTCATTGTGTTGCTTAGGCTGGTCTAAAACTCCTGAGCCCAAGCAATCTGCCCACCACTGCCTCCCAAAGGGCTGGGATTACAGGTGTGAGCCATTGAACCTGGCCTGCTATGTCTTTTTAACATTCTGGATGTCTTGCTGTGTGTGTGTGTGTTTGTCCATCAAACAATTTTCAGTGAAAATTGAAAACTGGAATTAAAATTAAAAACAGAAATCTGAAATTATCACATGCGTGATAATCCAACAAAGATGGGGTACGTGGAGGACCGGTGGGAAGGGCTGTATAGGATAGGTGCTGGTCCAGGAAACTCCAGCTTGTAGCTGAGCATGGGAGAGACAAACAAAGCTGTGAGCTTTTTGCAAAAATAGGCTTCTTATTTACAAGCTGGTCTGTTAATCTTTTTAAATCTCCCAATATTTTTTATATAAAAGCTGGTAAGGAAAAAATACCTTATTTTCAGGGTTTAAAATTTGGCAAGTTCTATCCAGGATCTTGCATCCTTTTTCACTGATGTCAAAAAGCCAAATTTGATTGATTGCAAGATGTTTTGAAGGTGGGGTTTGAAAAGAGGAGGCAAGTCAGATGGATAGGAATGGAAGAGCTCTGCTGCAGAGGCGCAGTGGGGAGTGGGGGCTCCAATTTTTAGCTGTGGCTTCTGTCTGCCTCCTACAAAGCTCTCCTCAAGGGAGAAAATGATACCCTGAATGGGACAGCACCCGAAGAGAGGCTGCCCCTCGCTGATGGGTGGTCCCAGAACTTAGAAAGGGATCTGAAGAACCCTTTCTGGGCCTGGAGCCAGCTCTAAAAACATGATCATATGAATTATTGAAGATGGTGAGAGTAAGGCTTCTTCAGTCTAGAGAGTTTAGACAACACCTTCACCACTGGAAGAACCCTTCTAGGTATGTGAGGAACTCTAGCAGAGGGAAGGGGCACCCTGGCAGAGGGGTTTCCCTCTAGGATGGGCATTTGCAGTTGCCTGGCGCTCCTTCTGCCAGCCATACCAAAACACTTGCCCTGGACAGTGTCAAAGAACGCTGAGTGTTGGTGGGTGATCAGCAGCATCTCTTTCAAAGGGAAGCCAGCCTCCTGTCCGGAGGCCTTTGCCTCAGCCCACATCACCATAGCAACTGGAACATACTAAAACAAAGACTGACTCCCAGACCTTGAGATTCAGCCTCCCTCTCTCTCCTACTTCCTAGATTTTTCCTCAAAGCTGGACTTAGGTTGGCTCCTTGGTTGTGCTTGATCTCTTAGCACTGGTAGCCACAGATCTTGGTTTCTAAAATCCCATGGAACTGTCTTGGGGGCTGGCCAGTGGTGAACCTGAGCCATCCACTTGTACACAGTGGCTGCTGCCTGAGCTCTCACCATGTGTGGACCCTTCTTCTCTCCAGCTTCCTGAGGAGGCAGTGGTAACTACAGGTGGGAGACAAAAACACTGATGCTCAGAGTTACAGAGGTGGTACAGGCTGATGCCCTTGGGTGTCTGTCTGGCTCCTAGTCCAAATCATTACTTGTTCACCTTCTCTGGAGGACTCTTGTCATGCTGTGATGGACTTATTCCCAGCTTGGTCTCCTCAAGCCTCCTGAAGGCTCCCCTCAGGAGTCCTAGTGAATCCTGGGTCTCCAGTGCCTCCCAAGCCCCTGTCGGTGTGTAAAGTCATGCTCCTTCTTGTAAAGAACAGTAGGATTGAGCCCCAAAAGGAGTGCATAAGGGAGCTAGTTTGAGTGCACTATTAAAAAAAATTTTTTTTAAGGCCGAGTGCAGTGGCTCACATCTGTAATCCCAGCACTTTGGGAGGCTGAGGCAGCCAGATCATTTGAGGTCAGGGGTTTGAGACTAGCCTGGTCAACATGGTGAAATCCCGTCTTTACTGAAAATACAAAAATTAGCCAGGCATGGTGGCATGTGCCCGTAATCCCAGCTACCGCGGAGGCTGAGGCAAGAGAATTGCTTGACCCCGAGAGGTGGAAGTTGCAGTGAGCCGAGATTGCGCCACTGCACTCCAGCCTGGCCAGCAAGAGTGAAACTCCATCTAAAAAAAAAAAAAAAAAAAAAGAAAAATTCTTTTAGAAGAAACTGGTGGTTTATGACAAGTCTATTTCAAAGCTGATTGTGTTACAGGCGCTGAGTAATTCACTCTTATGATAGTTTTCCAAAGGTTTGGGTTCAGGAAAACCTCAAACATAGTGGCTAAGTACTTTTCCTTTCCTTTCCTTTTAAAACCCTGTTTATTTTCAGAGGCGTTTAATCCATATGTTTTAGATCCATTTCCATGTTACTCAGCAAAAGATTGTTTTGCACCAACATTGCTGAGCCATGAGTGAGTCTGCTCGTCTCTCTTCCACTCCAACTGGTGCTTGCAGCTGAGCCCCATGCTCACGGCCAGACGACTCTAAAGCCTTATATTAGACACAAGGAAATGTAAGCACTAGAGGCAAAAGAAAAATCAATAATATTGACCCTATCTTTATTTAGAATTTTGATATTTCATTCATCGTGACATTTTTGGTGCTAATTTTGTTTTTTAAAGTGTTGCATTGCACGATTCTTTATATTGATGATTGAGTTTTCTGGTGGCCTCTTCAATTTTGCGCCCAAGGCAAGTGCCTCACTTATCTCACTCTCATCCTGTCCCTGGTAAACACCCACCTCCAGGGCCCATTCTGGTTGGAAGGTTAACATCCCAGTCAGTGTGGGTTCTTCTGTGGTCTCCCAGGCAGAGATCAGTACCAGAGACAAGGCAGACATGCCCTTTGGTGATCCTAAAGGCTCCTCTGAGCCCTGTTGATTTGAATTTGGGGTGTGGGACTCCCAGAGAAAGTGGAGAAGAGAGGAACGTGTGTCCTTTTCAGACTTGGCATCTGAAGTTGCTCTCTTCCCTTCTCCCTTGTTTCCCTTCCTTTTCGGAGAGGGCAGGGATTGTGGTGCTCCATAGTAGAGTGTTTTGCAAATTCTGCTGGGCTGATGTGTCACTCGTCTGTGACTGCTTCAGAAGACACTGAGTTCATCAGATTTCTCAATTCAGTTCCTGGTAGTGAGAGAGAAAGCAGTTGGAGGATTTTGACTTTGGGACTTCCATATGCAGGGATTTCTTCTTGCTTAAATGATTTTTTAAAAATAAAAAGGCGTGGCCATCTCAGTGGTGTCTGTTTGGTTGGTAGCTTTGAAGAGGCTCGGAGATTCCTCTGACCACATAATTGTGGGTTATGTGTATGCCTGAACTTTCCAGGTGACTGAGAAACAGCTGAAATCTGTTCTACATTTTAAAATCATGGTGTAATGTTACAAATGGTAACACATTAATATATCCCGGAATTTTCTGAGAATGACCATGTAGTGAAGTTCATTTTTACTTTAAACATCTCCATATAAAATTTCTTTAAATAAAAAGCTATTTTTGACATACAAAAAAGATGATACTTCTGTTGAATCTTGCGTAATAAGCATGAACTCGAGCTTCTGCTCTGTTGAGGTTGTTTGAGGACATCACCCCTCTGAGCTCGGGGGAACAAGGGGCAGAGAGGCCAAGTCACTATTTGAATAGAGCCCTGCTCACGATGGGCCCTTGGTGGCCATTGTGGGATATGCGGTGCAGAAATCTGTGGTTTCCCTCAGTGGAGATGGCTTCTCATCTCAGCCACGTCCCAGTACAATAAAGAGTCCTTTCTTCATTCAGAGACAGGACCTCTACTTGGCTCAAAGGCAGAGACTTTTCATGTTCTGTTTTACTCCCAAGGGCTGGCACATAGTAGGTACTCAAATATTTTTTAAAAATTCAAATGAATGAGTCCTGCATCTGAGCACCAGCCCCCCAAGCATGTACATTTCTCAGTACATTTGATATTGACCCTTGTGTATTCTTCTCTGGTATTTGAATGAAACTAAAGCCTGCTAGTCAACTTCTCAGAGGTCTGTACTCCTGTGGCTTTATGGTTATTTCCATCAACATCATTAATACTCAGTGTTTACTGGGCACCTAAAACATTCAGACTTATGCAGAGAGCATTACATGCATCATCTTATTCAAGCTTCCTGACAACTGTGAACAAGACATTGTCCTGTTTTGCAGATGGAGACTCAGTGAAGCTGCATCACTTACGCAGCTCCAGGTGGAGGCCACTCAGCTCAAGATGGTGGAGTGGGAACTCGGACCTATGTCACCGTGAGTCCAAAAGCTCTTCATAGTAACTAATGTTACTCGAATCTTGAATTTTGAAAAAGCATGTTGAGGGGAATATTAGAATTCACAGTAGATTGGATTCATAAAACAGTATTCATAGAGTTGAATTCATTGAGAGTAATTGCAACCCGAATGCACTCATCGTTGACCCACCAATTCTTTCTAGATACTTGGGATTCAGAGATGACTCCATTGCATCTCCCTGCAATGGAGAAGCTCACAGTTTAGTTGGGGAGACAGACAGACATTCAACTACCTACAATCCATGCTGTAACAGAGGCATAAAGAAAGCAATATGGAAGAACTACAAAGTGATGGTAAACGACTTTGCTGGGGAAAGAGACAAGGTAGCATGGAGGAAGTGATATTTAATTGGGCCTTAAAGAAAAGTACAATTTCTCCTAGGCCAGAGGATGGAGGGTTAAGAAGGAAGGAATATCCTGAACTGAATGCAGAGGATCAAAAAAAAAAAAAAAAGATATTTAGAGAAGAACTAGAAGTTTCCTGTGGCTGGAAATGAGATCATAAAGGTGGGGCAGGGCTGTAGCTCCTTGAAAGCTGAGTCAGGGAGTTCGACTTTTCACCTGACTGAAGTGTGTGATCAGTTGGTGGGCATTAGGCCCTTGTACCTGGTGGCAGGTATCTAAGGTTGGGCTTGTCTTCTTCCCTCCCAAGGGTGGTGTTCTTGGTAAGAAATACATTCCAGAATCTCACTTCTCATTCTAGATTAGTGGATAATGTCACTGCTAGGGCTCAGTAAATACCCTTCAGCAAGAAGGATAACTGCACTGCCCAAAGTGAATTGTTGCTACCAGGGTAACAGGGCCCAGAAGGCGATAGAGAGAAGATTAAGTCAGGGACATTTCAGGGGTCTTATGGCTTGAGTCGCTGCCAACATGAGGTTTCTTCTCGCTGCAAGTAGAGGCTCCAAGCCCTTGAAGAAAATGTTCCGAGGCTCCTAATCCCAGGTCCTTGTCTCACAATATCCCTTTGGACTGATGCGCCCCTGTTTCCTGTATCCAGTCTCAGGGCTGGGGTGAGGAGGGTTTATCCTGTGGCCTCTGTGCTGGCTTTTTGTGAGTTGTGTAGATATTGTGATTTTTTCATAATTCTTCATGAATTCTTGGGCAAATTTCTAACTGCCTTGTTGACTGACCTGTAGCAGAGGTGGCGGAGGGAAAGTGGGATAAAGGGACAGCATTTCAAGTGAGACTCACCTTTGGGGAGGAGGGAGTAGTCACTACAAAGGGTGCAGATTCAGCTCAAATTTCGTCAAAGCTTAACTGGATGAGATGGATACTCTGAATGCAGTCTGGTCTGCAGATGCCCCCTGGGTGATCTTCCGTAGTCCTCATCTCTTCTCTGCACTGTAGTTGTCATCAGACATTTGGGTGATTTTAGCAAACTAAACCCACCCACAAATATTTTTTAGTGCCATCCCTGTACGTGGACTTAAAGCAAATCTGAGTATGCCCACCAAGTAGCCAGAGGAGAGAAAAGTCACAAAGACTGGGTTCTGCCATTCAACAAAAACACGTTAAATTCAGATCACCAATATCTCCAAGATGGTTCTAATCAGACAAAAAGAGAGAAATGTGAAGTGTTCCAGGAAGAGCCCCCTTAGGTTTTCCTGACTGCAAAATAAACTGTTCTCCATATTCTTTCTCCATCAGTTTGCATGCTCTCTACTTTATATCTTCCTTGGGTTGTAGATTATTAGAGCTAGTATAATGAACTGGGAAGGGGCATAAGCTTTGGAGCCCAACAGTCCCAGTTATAAATCTACCTCCTGCACTGATTAGCTGGGTGACTTTGGACAGGTTACTTCACCTTTCTGTGCCTCAATTGCTTATCCATCCCCTAAAATAGGATGATTATATATTATTCTGAGTACTATGTGAACTAATACATGGAAACTTCTTAGAGTTATGATCTTGTACATATGAGGTATACAAAATAGCATGTCTCTTCCACTTGTCAATGTAGCTGATTGAATTAGCCAACACCGTATGTAGAGACAACCATGCTGTGACTTTGGGGGAATTTACAAACTTTAAACCTTTGACAAGCTATGGGCAGTAGCTGGTCCTAGAACAAGCATCTGAATGGCTGAGGCATATGCTCTAGTGGTCCCTTGCAGAGGAAGAGATTGTGTCTCCTTGGTGTGGTATCTGTCAAGCTCAATACTCCATGAGATCAGGAACTAGTCCATCTCAGTCACCATTGTATCTCTGGAACTGAGACATTCAGGCATGAACGTTATCCATAGAGGAGAGCTACTTACTAGCATTTCCTGAGATCTACTACTTACACTAACTTTATAAGTGCTTTACATATATTGGTAGGATACAGAATAGAGAAAGATAGTCCAAATCTTCTGACTTCTGGTGAAAATACAGTTTAAGAAGTGTAAAAAGCAGATTCTCTAGTATCTCTGTGCCCTGGCTCAGTATATCACATTAAGAAGGTAAATGTTGGAGCTGCAGGTTTTGAGATCTGCGTAGGTGGCAGCAGGTTGGTGCAACAGTGAAATTTGAAGGGCACAAACTCCTTGCCTAGCTTGGCTGTGTAACCTGTCCAATTATTTGCTTTCATTCAGGATGTCTTTCCCACTTCTGCTCTCTGAAAAAGGAAGATGTTGAGAGGCACATAATTAATTTGGGTGTGTAAGACCAATGCCCTCAAAGTTCCTTATTTACTTATCGTTATGTATAACTACACACATTATCAACATGAGGTTGAGTCTTCTGCGGTGGGTGTTTGTCTCTTACCCAAAGTAAAGGGAAGTGATTACCATTGAATGGTGGAACTCTGGTTATCACAGCCGCGTTTCCCACAGGTGGGACTACCCACAATATCAGAACAATTTATCCCTAATTATGGTTTTGGAAATGAAGCTTAGATGAGCCCTTCCTAAAATGCATTTCTCAGTAGCATCACTTCCTTGAGCTGTTACTAGATATTCTAAGGTCAAACAAATTTGAGACAAACTGGGCTAAACAAAGTTGACCTGTTTTCATTTTCCAATATCTTTTCAATGCCTTTGTAAACCAGCATGCACCATGTCTCTCAGGGAGAGGTACATAGTGTATAGTATCTCTCAGATATGTTGGTCTAGGGAATTCCCTTTCTATTTTCACAGAGGACTTTCCGAGACTTGGGTGCTGTGGGACCTATGTTGGGGAAACACTGAGCTAAATATTCAGTAGTGGGATAGGACGAAAAACAAACACCACATGCAATTGGGCATCCCCGCCAGAAATTCTTAATAGGTGCTCATTACAGTTTTATTAACACTAGGGTCCTCTTTGAACTTAAGTAGAATGCTTTTGTCAAGTTGTTTTTGTTATTTATGATTTTATTTTTAAGTCAAAGTGTGCCGAGTATGTTCCTAATTTTGGGGATTTGAAAAGTGGGACAACTTGAGGTCAAAGACCCTCCAACAGTTTATCTTTGCCTTTCTGTTGTCTCTGATTTTTATCTGGTTTAACCATAGATAACCTAGTAGTCCTGCTTGGCCTCTAGAGAGGGTGGTAGCTTGTTCCAAATGGTCACCAATCAGAAATTTCTCCCTCACACAAAACAACAGTGAGCTTACAAAATTGTAGTATTCATATTCATATGACTATTTTCTTTTAACCGGAAGTTTTTCCTTTGCTTGTCTGACTCATTCACTCATTTATTCTCTCATTTAGCAGTTTACTGAAGTCAGCTTATAATATTGCAAAGGCTGCTAAGCTCTGGGGATGCAGCAGTGACCAAAATGAGCTGAGACCTGCCTGCATGGAGATTACAGTCTAGAGCAGTGCTGTCCCGGAGACGTACAATGGGTGCCACATTTGGAATTCTGAGTTTTCTAGTAACCCCACTAAAACAAAGTTTAAAAAGAAACAGGTAAAATTAATTTTAATAATATACTTTTTTTTCACCCCATACATCCAAAATATTGTCACTTCAACAGGTAGTCACTATAAAAAGTAATGAGATTGTTTATGTTTTTTATACCAAATCTTCAAAATTGGTATATATTTTCTGCTTACAGCACATCTCAATTCGGACCCACCATATTTCCAGTGCTTAATAGCCACAGATGGCTAGTGGAACAGTGTAGGTCTAGAAAGAGAGACAAATATAAAAAATAGGTAAGAAAAAATCACGGGCATGTGCGATTCCAAACTGTGGTCAGTGATATGAAGCAAAGTTGATAGTTTCGAGGAAAAAAAATAGGGGATCTGCTGCAAGTGGCTGGTGGAAATAGAAGTGGGAGCCGGGAGAGAAAGCCTCTTTTGGCAAGCAACATGTAGGCAGAGCCTAGGAGGATGGTGAGTAGAAGATAGAAAGACCAAGAGTGGGGGCAAGGATGTCCTAGGTAACAAGGATGTGGAGAGGCCTCAAGATAGAGAGTGAGAGAAGTCCAGATTGGCTGGGGCAGGGAAAGTGAGGTGAGGAGCAAGGCAGGACTGAAGGGGAGGCAGGGGTGAGGGGGCAGCAGGGGGATCATGCAGCATCTTTTAAACCACGCTCAAGATTGTGAACGTCATCCTGAAAGCAATGGAAAACATGAAGTGGTTTCAAGCAAGAGAGTTACATTGTCTGATTTTTCTGGGTTTGTTTGTTTGTTTGTTTGTTTGTTTGTTTTTTTAAAGGGGTCCCTCTGGCTGCTCTCTGTCTGGGTAGGTGAGGGTGATAGGCAATAGCTGGCAAAAATAAATGCAGGAAGATGGCAGGGGATGCTATGGTGCTGGGCTGGGGACCTGGTGATGGTGGGTTGGAGTGGAGGCAGCAGGAAAGGAGAAGTGTGGGTGGATCCAACTGGTGTTTAAGAGATGAAATGGACAGACGGAATGGTGGAGTGGACATGGGATGAGGGAGAGGGAGGTGTCCAGGAGAACTCCCAGGATGTGGGATGAGCATCTTGGTGGATGTTAGGAAGACTAGAGTGGGTTTGGGCTGGAGATTATACTCCAGGACACCCTGGGCACGGCCAAGCAAGAAACCTTGCATCTTTTCAACAGGAGTTATTCATTGCTCTTGAAAAGCCAGGTTAGGTGCAGTGGCTCACACCTATAATCCCAGTGCTTGGGGAGGCCAAGGTGGGAGGATTTCCTGAGCCCAGGAGTTCAAACCCAGCCTGGGCAACACAGCAAGACCCCCATCTATAAGAAAAATAAATTGCCAGGTGCCGTGGCTCACATGTATAGTCCTAGCTACTTGGGAGGCTAAGGCAGGAGGATCACTTGAGCCCAGGAGTTTGAGGCTGCAGTGAGCCATGATTGTACCACTACACTCCAGCCTGGGTGACAGAAGAAAACAAAATTTTAAATGATATGGAGTTTTTTGTTATTATCTCTGAAGAAATGATACAAAATTACCTCTGATTCATTTTGCAATGTATTATTGCAGTAACACACAGCTTGTACCAGAAAATATTTTCATAAAGAGATGGCTTTTCTCACAACTTTAAACTTTAAAAATAGCATTTAATCAGAGCTTACTAGGATTTTAATTTCTTTGTTTATTTATTTAATTGTTTTTGAGATGGGGGCCCTCACTGTGTTGCCTAAGCTGGTTTCAAATTCCTGAGTGCAAACGATCCTCCTGTGTCTGCCTCCTGAGCAGTTAGGACTATATGTACATGCCCCCACGCCCAGCCTTAGCAAGTATTTTAAAGAGGGCTTTGAATTAGCTTCTCTTTGTGGATTACACTCAGAACTGTAGAGTGCTTGGTAAATGGATAGGGCTGCAGTGAAATCCACTGTCACTAATGTGTGTTCTCAGTGGGTCCATTTTTCATCCTGGAGAGCTCTGATGGAGAACTTGAAACCCAAGATGTAGTCAAAAAGAGACTGCCAGGAAATGAATGAGCAGACTCAGGGTATTCTGGATGAAATGCTCTTATTACAAAGACTCTTGGTGCATGTTCCATGTTCCACTTATGTGTTTGATAAGCCACCAATACATTTATCAGTCTGACCTGTTTACCGAAAAAGATACCAAGACTTGAGAGCTCTGAGTCACTGCCAGGTAGATCAATAAAACCATGAGATATTGCAGGTGCTTAGACCATTTATTCAGCAAACGTTTATTAATCAACCACTCTACACCAGACATGGAGAATGCAAAACCCAGTAACTTATGCTCCTACTTTTCAATCTGGGAGCATGGGGTGGGTGAGTGGAGTCATGCGAACACATGAGATTAATACATTTTATGTCCATATAAGGCAAAGAGTGGGCAGAAAAGTGGTACCTCATTATTCTTGGGGGAATTAATCTTTGACTTGAACCTTGCAAAGCATAGTAAGAATTCGTCTGCTGATTAGAGAGGGCACTTTAGCCAAAGGGCAATCAGATAACCCAGTACATCAAAGGAGCCATGAGTGTCTCAGTGTGGCCAGGGTGTAAGGATGAAGCCGGATGTGGAGAGAGATGGGGCTCTGACATGAAAGATGTCCAGAGAAGTCTTATTAGGTAAAGCTTGAAAAGGTTCCTGTAACACTTCATGGCACCAGTTTGATGGACCTGGCCAGAATTGCCTACGGAAATTGTGCACAGCAACCTCTGATTGTCAGAAATTGAGAAGTGGAGGTGATTGCAGATCATTATAGATGATTATAATGTACATCTACAATGATATAGGGTACAATGTGTATTTGAATATAATCTGGGATAATGATATCTTTGGTGTAGATACAACCTCCATCGCTATTCAATGCCACAGGGAGCACCTAGAGTGTTCCGGTGCTTTGCCAGGCATGAGCAGTGCTGGTGTGTGGAGGGTAGAGAGAGTGCAGGGAGGACAGGGGCATGCAGGGTCCAGCTGCTCCTGGGGTGCTCATGGTCTAAGCGGGTAGAGAGATGTGTACGCATGAAAAGCAACAGTCACACTGTTCACTGTTCTTTTCTGGGCACAAGGGAGGATAATGCATTCCACACTTTCATTGTTAGTTGTGGTCAAGTGTCTCGTCTTAGTGAAATACGAACTGAAGCTGTGTGTGTCATTTCTAGAAGAAACGTACAAAAACTAACACACGATTCTTTACCTCCTCTTTCCTCTGCTGCACTGACTGGCAATGGTGTGGATGGAGGGGCCAGCTTGGGTGCTTAGGTGCACATAACAGCACAGGGTCCTCCACACACCCACGGTGGACCTGGGGACTAGGTGAGAAAGAAGTCTTGCAGCTTTAGGTTCTTTATTACTGTAGCAGAGCATGACCTATCCTCACTAGTAAGCAATGCCAGGCAGTCTCCACTGTGTTTTAGGCCACTGTGTAGAAAGGAAATGTTCCTTCATTAATTAATTCATTCCACAAACATTTGGGTCTGTGCTCTAAGCACTGTGTGAAACCAGCCTGGTTCTAAGACTTTTGGAGGAAGGAGCAATAACTAGGAGTTGGAGTGGTCAATGGAGGCATTTTATTACATTTTTAAAAAGAACGTACATAGTGCATGTGTATATACATATTACATATTTTTTCCATTATGTAAGCCACATAACCATGTTATTTCCTTATAACTTGGGAAATACAGAAATGAAAAAGAAAAACTCATAATCCTACTACTGAAGATAGACACTGTAAGAATTTTGATGAATTTTTTTAGTGTTATTATTGTATATTTTTTACATAATGTTGATAGAATTTTACCTTATACGCAACACATCTTAAAGTTGATTCATAGCATTTTCAGCTTTCAAAGTCATCTTTTTAATTGCTATAAAATAATATCAGATTTATTTCTAAATTTTTACTATTAAACATTTAAAATGACCATTTTATATACGTTTTTTCCCAAGTTTTGCTGATTTCCATAGAATGATTTTTAGAAGTGTAAGTAAACAAGAAAATGGCCTCCAAAGATTTATTCAAATTAGCACTCTTATTAATTGTGTACAACAGTGTTATTTACACTAATATTTTATATTACTATAACTTAAAAAATAATTTTGATAGGTGAAAAATCATAGCTAATAGGTTTGTATTTCTTTGATAACTGTAGAGGTTGAAAGCCATCCTACATTTTTGTTTACTAGTTATTTTTAGTTTTTGGAATTATGTATTCATATCATATGCCTATTTATGTGGTATTCATACTTTTCTTATCAGTATGTCTGATCTCATTACATATTTGAAGTTTTCTCTCCTGTTCTTCCCTTTCAGCTATTTTGTAAAATATGTAAAATATTTTCATGCAGTTCAATGTGTTGATCGTTTACATATTGATTTCTTTTTTAAAGGTCCTGTGGATTGATTTTTACGTTCTTTGACCTGTCTCAAATTTATTTCAGTTCCTAGTGCAAGGAGAAACTCTAACACAATTTTCCCTTCAATTTACTAACTTGTTATCCCAGGACAGCTTCAAGGAACAATCTTTCCTTTATCTGTTGATTTGTCCTGCCAGTAAAAGCTTATTTGATCCAGTTATCAGTGTGGAAGATGACAAGAATAAGATAAAGCTAGCACAGTGGGAATTCAGCCAGACATTTGATCTGACCATCTGGGCAAACTTCAGAGATTCAATCTTAGCAGACCAAGCCTGGGTGTGTCCCAGGTTTTGCAGAGATGTGGCCAGCTTAGGGATGTTCTGAACTAAGGATTAGCCAAGTGAGGATTAGCCTGGAGTGGCACACTGGGCTGCCAGCCACCTTGAGGGCACTAGATCCAGGCAGTCCCTGCGCAGCACTGGTTGGGAGAGGAACTAGATGGCTCTTCCCTAAGGCCTCATCTGTGTTTCTCTCAATGAGTTGAGGCCTGAAAGGGGCCACCTTGGAACTCCCACCTGTGGCCCAGGCTAGGGAAGGCCTGGTCTGGAGAGAAGTCACAATTTTGAGTGTCATATATAGCTTCTTCTGCAAAATGGGAGCTTATGAAAGGTTTATTCACAAATAGTGTATGGAACAGAACTACCCTGCACAATCCTGTTACCGAGCATCTGCCTCAAGGAAAAGAAAACACTATATTAGTATCAAAGAGATACTTGCACTTATATTTTTATCACAATATTATTGACAATAGCAAAGATATGGAATCTAAGTGTCCATCAAGGGATAAATGGATAAAGAAAATGTATATATATGCAATGGAATACTATTCAGCCACAAAAAATAATGAAATCCCGTCTTTTGCAGCAACATGGTAGTATAACCAGAGGTCTTCATCTTAAGTGAAATAAGCTCTGACTTGATCACAAATTTTGTAAAATAATTTATTATTTTTTAGAGAGACAACATCTCTCTCTGCCACCCAGGCTGGAGTGCAGTAGCATGATCATAGCTCACTGGAACCTGGAACTCCTAGGCTCAAGCAATCCTCCTGCCTCAGCCTCCTGAGTAGCTGGGACTACAGGCACACACCACCATGCCAGCTAATTTTTTATTTATTTTTATTTTCATTTTTTTGTGGAGACGGGATCTCATCATCTTGCCCAGGCTAGTCTTGAACTCCTGGACTCAAGTGATCCTCCCAACTCAACCTCCAAAAGTGCTGGGTTACAGGCATGCATCACTGCACCTGGCTGGAAATTTGTTAATAGTCTATGTTGAAGGAGTAGCTGAAATCACCTCACCATCCTCTGCGTTTCCAGAGCACCTCCATTCTTATAGCCCATGTGAGTTGTACGGTGGGGCGTGATTCCATGTCCTTTCTTTCCCTCTGCCTGTGACTACCAAGAGAGCAGGGCTCATGTCATTTATTTGTAGAGTCTCAGGGCCTACTGCAGGATCTGACAGAGTCAATGACTGCTACCTTTGCGGAATGAATGAATAAAATCATTAATGGCTGAATGTGGCTGGTTTTTCCATGTCTTCCCACAGCTGGAGTACTTAATACCGGTTGAGACAACTCCTTTTAAACTGTTGGTATTTCTCTTCAATAAAGTCTTGGGAAGACCTTGACTTTCATGTCATTTTACTTTGGGACTTTTTCCAAAATCCAGGCTTTAGTTTTCATCAAACACATGTTATGATCATGCTCTTAAGGGGTCTTTACAAACCATCATTATGCTCTTGAGGGAGTCTTTTGAAAACCTTACTTTAGATCAGAGTTAGAGAAGAAACTCACATTCTAGTAGATTTGCAGAGTAATTGACATTCTCACCATCTCTGTTCATATTTGAAATATTTCAGTACTCGATGTGGGGACAAAAACATTGAGTTTACACCTTCTAATAACTTTCCAAAAACCTGTTATAAAGTAAAACTGTTGATTCGGAGGTTTGTGGATCTCTGGGGATATAGCTCAGCCTTGGAACCCAGGGCCTACCATAGCTGGGCTACACCTTCCTCTCCAGCTTCTTGTCCGGCTGCTTCTCCCTTTCATTTTAGACTCCAGCAACATCCCAGAATTGTATGGTCCTGTTGATGCAATGCTGCTTGTTGCCATCTTGCTGTTGTAAATGCTGCTTTCTCTGCTCAATCATCTAGCAAACTACCATTCATTCTTCCTGACCCTGCTGAGGCATCCCCTTCTTTGTGAAGAGTTCCCTCTCTCTTTCTCCAATGTATCAGTAAGCTACTGCTGTGTAACAAACTACCCCCAAGGCAGTGGCTTGAAACAACTGTGTATTATTGTCCTGGGGGTCAACCAGCTGTTCTGCTGATCTGGACAGGCTTGGCTAATCTCAACTCCCTTTTGTGTCTATCGGCAGGACAACAGGAGGCTGGCTGGTCTAGGATGGCCTCATTTATGTGTTTGGCATTGGCTAGCTCTCAATTCAGTGGATGAGGGTGACTGGACCATGTGTCTCTCATCACCCAGTAGACTAGCCTGAGTTTGTTCTCTAGATGACTGATGCTGTTCTGTGAGAGAGAAGGAAAGCATGCATGGCTTCTGAAGGCCTGGATCTCAAAACCCAATGGCACACCAGCACTTCTGCTGCTTTCTTTTGGCTGAAGCCAGGTCAGTTCACATTCAAGGGGAGGAGATTTAGACTCTACCTTTTAATGGGAGAAGTTGCATAGTTACATTGCAAAAGACAAGGATCTGAGGGGAGGAGGGAAGGAGGAGTGGAATGATTGATTGATTTTTGTGATCAATCCACTATACCCAGCTTCGGTAGAGGTACTTACTCTGTAGTACAATTGGCCTTCCATACTGTGGGTTCCATACCTATAGATTCAACCAATTGCAAACTGAAAATATTTGAAAAATGTTTGCATCTGCACTGAACATGTACAGACTATTTTTCTTGTCCTTACAGGATAATAATACAGGATAACAACTATTGACAAAGTATTTACGTTGTATTAGGTATTATAAGTAATCTAGAGGTGATTTAAAGTATACAGGAGGATGTATGCAGATTATATGCAAATACTGCACTCTTTTATATTAGGGACTTGAGCATCTGGAAAGTGTGGTATCTGAGGGAGTTCCTGGAACTAATCTGCAGTTACCAAGGGACAACTGTACTATTGTACTTGGAAGTACTCATGTGGAGTCATATTGTATTGTTTCTTTGAGTCCTAATTCTGCCAACATGGCCTGGTACTTGCATTAATCACAGCCTTCTATCCTCTGAGTGCAGTAACAAGGCACAGGGCACTGAGTGCAGTAACAAGGCACCTGAGAGTGGAGGTACCCAGGAGGCAGGCACTCTAAGGTGGGAAAGGGACATATGTACAGAATCATGGCTGCATGTCCTGAAGGCTGGCTTAAGCCGTCAATGGCTGCTGGGCAGGGTCCAAAGCCCAAAGGAAGCCCTGTTACCTCTTTCACCCTTCCTGATGGCTCTGCCTCTGCCTTCAGCTGGGCGTGGGCAGGCCCTACCCACTGAGGCTCCAGCCCTTACCCACAGTGTCAGCAATGCAGCCTCCAGAGGATCTGCTCAGGCCCTGCCCACACACCCGGATGTTGACAGGGGCATGGCTCCAGCACCAGCTCTAATGGATAGTCTCATCGCTTTTAAAATAATGACCATGGGGCGTGGGCTGGCGAGAGCAGTGACATCACTTTCCTGCAATTCTGTGTCAGTTCCTGCTGCTTTTCTCTGTATCTTTGAATGACTGAAATAAATCTACTGGTTGGGTACATTTCCTGGAAGATTTCTGACATGTTCACATGTCTATCTTGGAATGTGGTCAGGAGAGCAATGGCTTTGGACTTAGAGGTTCTGGGTTCAAGATTCTGCTACTAGCTTGCTGTATGACTTGGACTAGCAACTTAACTTCTCCAGGCCTGTGTTTTCTCATTTGTACAATGATGGGAGGAACACCCTTGGTTTTGTAAAGGAATGGTGAGGACAAACTGGGATCTTTTATCAGAGCCACTGTCTTAGTCAGTTTGGGCTGCTAAAACAAAGTTCCATAGATTAGGTGCCTTGTTAACAGCAGAAATATATTTCTCACAGTTCTGGAGGCTAGAAGTCCAAGCTCAGGATGCCAGCATGGTGGGGCTCTGGAGGGCTCCTAAACACCATTATTCTTCATTCATGCTTCTCAGAGCCCTAAGGAAGAGAGTGATTCCTTAGTTCAATTGTGAACTGCTCTTGCCACTCTGTACTTCCTCATGTAAAGAAACCAGACTTTACATCATGGGTGACCAGTCCCGCAGAGTTGTACAGAACCTCCCTTGGGGCCACAGGATGGCTGGATTCTGTCCCCCCATATACAAGGAGGTTATTGGGATAGGATTTCTCCCTGAAACGAGTGTGTATATTCAGAAAGCTAAAGACGACTTCCCATGGTCATCAGATCACTAGGCAGGAATGCTATTCTCCTGATGGATGTGTGGAAAGTATTCAATTCAATTTTGACCCAAAGCTCCAGGCATTGGATTATGAAATGCCAAACCCAAAATATTTAACTTTAGAATTTATGTTTTTAAAAAACCAAAATGAAAAATAATCTTAGAAGCAGCAAAATACTATAATGGAAATTTCCCTGGATGGGGAGACAAGGTGGTGAAGATGACAATGACGATGCTGATGGCCAGACACTGTGATGAGTATTTGTATTCATTATCTCCTTTAGACTTCCCAACAGCTCCATGCAGTTGGTTCTAGACTATCCAGATTATCTAGCTGAGAATAAAAAGGTCTGAGAGAGGTTAAGCAACTGTCCCACAGACACACAGCTAATCTGTGGTGTGGAAGAGATCTGCTGCCTGAGTTGAAGTTTGTCTTGGGCTCCAGACCCACAGGTCTCTGCTTTGCCTCTGACTCATTTTCTGTTATGGGTAAATGGCTGTCTTTGGACTGTGATGATCCCATCTGGAATATAAATCAGTTGGACCCTGTATTAGTCTGTTCTCATGCTGCTAATAAAGACATACCCAAGACTGGATAATTTCTAAAGAAAAGAGATTTAATGGACTCACAGTTCCACAGCTGGGGAGACCTCACAATCATGGTGGAAGAATGGAGAAGCAAAGGCACATCTTGCATGCCAGCAGGCAAGAGAGCATGTGCAGGGGAACTCCCCTTAATAAAACCATCAGATCTTGTGATACTTATTCACTATCAAGAGAACAGCACTGGAAAGACCTGCCCCCATGATTCAATTACCTCCCACCAGGTCCCTCTCACAATGCATGGGAATTATGGGAGCTACAATTAAAGATGAGGTTTGGGTGGGGACACAGGCAAACCATATCGGACCCCAAGATCTCTTTTCAGCTCTAAAGTACTCTGATCCCTGTGTCTTGCATCTTGCAGAAGAAAATGATGTCTTTTCAGTGCCTTTTTTGTAAATAATATGACTGCATAGTTAGAGAATATGGGAGAGAGTGTCTCCTTTATTTTGAAGACATAACTGTGGTTTGGTGGAAAGAGTTCTGGACTAAGAGACAGGAGGCCTAGGTTTTACTTTTAGCTTTAATACCATGTGGCCATGTGACTGGAGGAAGGCTGACTCTTCCAAACTTCAGTTTCTCTACCTGAGAAACGAGAAGCTTGGACAGGACTGGCTCTAGGCTTCTGTCAGCTCTGACATTTGGGCAAGGATGCCAGACACCTCACCTACTGCTCCAGATGTCCCAGGAGAGGTTTCCATGCAGGATTTCAACTTGCTGAAAGCACATGTGTCTTTCCTAATGAATGACTGGGATTCCTTCACAGGTGAAAATCTCAAAAACTCTGGGAAAGTCTCTAATGTCAGAACAAACTCATCTTCCTTGTATGATAAAACCAAGATCTTTCCTCTGGTTGATAATATGCAGAGACAGAGGTCTTGTCATAGTACTTGGACTAGGGGACAAGCAAAAGGGCCACACAGGAAAGGTTTTTGGTTGTTGCTTAATAAAAGTAACAATAAGGTTTTGGAAAGGTTTTAATTCATTGTTGATGTAGGAGGTAGCCAGGCCTGAACTTCTAGAAGATCCAAAGCTGGGAGCAAGTCACATGGCTGCATGGAGAGCTACCATGACCACCCTGGAACTGCATGTTTTCCCCTTTGTGCATTTAGCTAGCACTAGAGAGCCCCAAATCCTGTATCAACACCTATCCTCCCACCAGGTCTCACAACCACATGAAAGCAGAAGAGGCGGATTTATGCCTTAACAGCCCCAAGAACAAGCTTTGTGCACTGATAAAATCAGTGGCTGGCTTAGAGATCACATCAGCCCTGGAGAAACTGCTTCATGATTTGACAAGGCTGCTAAAGGCTGTTTGCATTCTGTGAGTCAGGTCCGAAGCAAAAGGAATACACAGAAGAAGATGATTATGGGTGTTTTGAAAACCTGCCCCTTCCTGCCCGCCTGGGACAATATTTACAAAGCAGACATGCAAACAAGCAGACCTTCTTTTTGGGTTTAAATTCCCTACTGAGCCAGGCGGTTCCCGTGCTGGGGTGCTTGCCCAGCACTAAGTTAGGTGTTTAAAAAACGCATTTGCCAGCCAGCTGCCTGCCTTCCCTTTGGTGATTACTGTGTGGTTAGGAAGCTCAGGAGTAGTGTTGCTCTTGCCTGAGTAAGATACAGATTCTTTTTAAGGGAAAACATTCCCAAGGATGTACACTGTTGACTTAAATTACCTTGATTATTATGTTATTTAAATATATACAAACATAAAAACTAGGTATAAGTTCCTCAGCTTATAGTTCTTACACATCTATAAATCTAAAACAAATTTACAAATGATGTGCAAACAAAACTCTAACATGAATCAAATTTAAATTGTTAACATGAACTTGATATGCCAGATCTACCAATTTGGCTTCATAGGAAAGAGTTTTATCTCTCCATTTTGCGTTTCACTTGTTTTGGTCTCGGCTTATTTAATTTTGTGTATAAAGGACCATTGTTTGAGTCATCCTGTGTCATTAACAGTTTTTTTTTTCCCCCAGTTTTTAACACTGAATTCATATTAGGCCACTAAATTATTATTTTATTAAGTTGGTTGCTATAAAAGGAAATCTCCCAATACCTAACACTAAAAGAAATTTCGGATGCTGGTTAATGGAATATTCTACACTGTCTATTTACGTACGGGTACTGAATAATTGAACACTGGTGAGGGCAAAGGCAAGGTATGTAAAATGCGTCTGTGAGCAACCAGAATATCCTATAACACATTTTATTGGGGAGGCTGGCATGCCCATACCAACATATGTCATGTGATGACTCAGTTCTTCTACCACTTAATTCTAATTACTGTGGAAACTTTTGAGGTGCCCAGGCATTGTGTGACCTTAACTTGGTCCAAGGTATTCACTAACACAGACAGCACTGAAATTCTGTGCAGCACTTCGTTACAAGGGCTTATCCAGTTGATCTAGAAGAAAGGCTTGTATGACAGAGCCCTTGAGAATGTGTCCAATTCTGAAAAATATTCTAGAGAGAAGTTCATGGTGAGCGCTCATAGAAGAAAAAGGTCTCCTTGCAATGTGGGACAGCCCAAGAGAACAATTTTCTTCCAGGAACCAGGAAAGAGGAGATGGGGATGAGTTTGTCCATTTGATCATTTATTCACTAAATATGCATGGAATCCCACCTGTTTTACATACCTAGCAGAGGGGATGGGGAAAGGGTCGTGGTAAAATTCATATAATTGCTCCCCTGGACAGCTGCTTGGGAGAGTTTGAAAAGCTCTTTGCAGTTGCTTTCTGAACTAGATTATAAGCTCCAGAAGAAAATTAATCTCTAACATTTGGAGTTGCATGACACTTTATGCATAGTGTTTTACTGTTTAATCATCTGCTCACTTTCTAGTTTTCTTTTCAAGTGACCGTCTATTTCTGGGAATTAAGTCCTAAGACGGATAAAAGTTTGTCACTTTTGAGAATAGTCTTGAGGATGTGCAGAAGCCTTTAAGGTCCCTAGTTCCTCCAGAGTGTGTGTTAGATGAGATAATCATCTGCATGTCTAATTCCCGCTGTGTTTAGGATAGAAGAGCCTCAGTTTACAACACAAAGAAACACAAGAAATAGTGCGTGGAAGTCAACTGGTGATCAATGTCAAATCAGTGTCAGAAACAAAAAGTATTACGAGTTTGGGTGAGAGACTACAATTGTGGGATGGGCTTTCTCAAAAGAGGTTTAAAGAAAAGGTGGGACTAGATGTAGGATAGGTGAGAAATAAATTATAGAGAGGAGGGAAGGGGGCATTTCAGGTTGAAGGAAGAATGGAGACAAAGTCTCTAGAGAGAATTTTTTTTTTTTTTTTTTTTGAGACAGGGTCTTGCTCTGTCACCTAGGCTACAGTGCAGTGGCACAATCATAGCTCACTGCAGCCTCAAACTCCTGGGCTCAAGTGATCCTCCTACTTCAGCCTCCTGAGTAGTTGGGACTACAGGTGCATGCCACTACACCCTGCTAATTAATTTGTATAGAAACAGGGTTTCACTATGTTGCCCAGGCTGGTCTCAAACCACTGGCCTCAAATGATCCTCCTGCCTTGGCTTCCCAAAGTGTTGGGATTATAGACATGAGCCACCACACCTGGCCTGAGGAGAGGATATTTGTAAGAACTGGAGGGAGGATAAGTCTGGAAAGATAGATTGGATCCAAATTTTGGAGGCCTTGGAGGCCAGAACAAGAGTGTGCATGGTACTGTAGTCAGTGGGAGCCACTGGATCAACTGTTGAGGGACAGTAAGACATCATAGCTAAAGGCTGTCTTAAAAACATTGAGTCATCAAAAGGTTATCAGCCAGCACAGTGGCCTTCATTTAAAACATTTTCTTTCCATTTCAATGTTTCTGTCAGTGCTCTGCCATTGCACTGACGTTTATGAAGTCCTGTTTGTAGTAGGAACAGTTGATAGGTTGCTGAGATTGTGTCCTGATGTTTGTAGGCACCTGTGTCCTCTGGAGAGAGCATGTGTCCGGGAGCACTTGTCCGCAGGCTCCTGCTGGCAGTGTCCACTTGATCTTCCCTCTCTCTGTCTCCTCTCTCTACCCATTGCAGCCCCTTGCCAAGCTTCATTCTAAATATAATACTTAACCCAGGATTTGTGGGCAGTTTATAAAACTCCTTGACACTTGTGTCACTCTTAGTAACCCTTTGAAGTCAGGAGACTAGGCTAGGTATTTTTCTCTTTATAGATGAAGCTAACGCTCAAAAGGGAGAACTAAGTCATCCAAGATCACCATGGCCTATTAGTATCCAGCATATTAGGAATGGTGAGTGGTGCATAGACGCTGACCAACAAGGCGGCAGACCTGATGCTGGGGATGGCCCACCTGCAGACTTCTACCGCTGAGACCCTCACAGCGGTAAATGGAAGGTATTACATACAGCCCAGCTGCCTCCCATTGCCCCCACTTAGGCGGCTGCATCCTTGATCTGGGAATCTGCCTCCCATTGCCCCCACTTAGGCAGCTGCGTCCTTGAGCTGGGAATATAAACTGGCATCAACCAGCCTCCATCCTAACTTCAGGTCGGCAGGCAGGATTCTAGCAGCACCCATAGAGCTGACCCACGAGATTCACAGCATCTACCTATAACACACCTGTGAAAAATAACAAGCCAGGATACAGTGGTATCATCACAGATGAATAAATTATATAAAAAACAAAAGACAAAACTTAGGCCCACGAAAATGTTATGGAACAGAAAAGAAGGGAATAACCATAGCATGGAAAGGTAGAGAAAAATAAAACACAAAAAATTGTTACAGGAAATAGAAGTAGTTTGGATAGCATCTGCTTTGAACTATCTGCAGTAAAAAAAAATCAATTCTATGAAATAAGAGATAACAGGTTCAAGCGAAACAACATATGGGGAAGCTAAAAAAAAATACCCATAAAGAAGCCAACAATGGGCTAGGATGGTTTAAAGCAGAAACAGAAAAAATTAGAAAGTAGAACTGACTCTGCTAAAAATTGTCAGTGATTTAATTGATCAACACCATATGCTGCTGTCCCAGAATTGCAGAGAAATAGAAAGAAATGCCAGTAACTGGGGACAATATGATAAATATGAATGCTCGAGGATGAAGAAACAAGAGTAAGTTATTGATTTTTCTTACATTACTTACTTGTAGTCAGATGTGGGGATTTGCACAGTTTCATATAATGCTTGTGAAAATATCAATTGTATTGAAAGATTTAAAAATGGTTACTATATTAAAGCCAGCAATTTCACTTCTGACACCTGATGTTAAAGACTTTATCAGGGAAGAGCACAGGAATGCCTCTACAATAATTTTTATTATAGTGATGTTTATAATAGTGAATAACTGGAAACCTTCCAAATGCCCAGCTGTAGGGGAAAGGTTGAGTCAATTATTGTGTTTCCATATAATGTAATCATATGTAGCTATTTAAAATCTTGCAAAATAATGTTTATTTATACGGGAAAATGTTCATATTGTGAAGTCAGCATTTGAATCTATCTGAGACAGAGTGCTGCTATTAAATATTTCTTCAATCAACTAGAAGAAAATATAACAATTCCATTTCTATCAAGTGTGAATTTCCTTTTGCGGAATTGTTCTGGATGAAACTGATAGGTTAATTTCATGGTACTGCTTAACAAATTGCCATATATTTAGAGACTTAAAACAACACCAGGTTGTTAGTTCACAGTCCTGTGGATAGGAAGCATGGTGCAGAGTGACAGAGTTCTCTACCCATGGTGTCACCAGGCTGAAATCAAGGTGTTGGCCAGGTCCAGTTCTTGTCTAGAGGCCATGGGGAAAAATCCACTTCTGGGCCCCTTCTTGTGGTTTGCTGAATTCATTTCCTTAAGCTGGTAGGACTGAAGTTCATTTCCGTGTTTGTTGTTAGCTGGGGGCTGCTGTAAGCACACAGAGACCACCTGTACTTCTTGCCATGTGTTCCCCTCTGTCTTCAAGTCAACAATTGTACAGCAAATATTGTTTGTGCTTTGAGTATCCAGATTCTCTTTCTGCAACCAGCCAGAGAATACTTTCTTCTTTTTTTTTTTTTTTTTTTTTTTTTTTTTTTTTTTTTTTTTTTTTTTAGACGGAGTCTTGCTCTGTCCCCCAGGCTGGAGTGCAGTGGCGCCATCTCAGCTCACTGCAAGCTCCGCCTCCTGGGTTTACGCCATTCTCCTGCCTCAGCCTCCCGAGTAGCTGGGACTACAGGCGCCTGCCACCTCGCCCGGCTACTTTTTTGTGTTTTTAGTAGAGACGGGGTTTCACCGTGTTAGCCAGGATGGTCTCGATCTCCTGACCTTGTGATCCGCCCGCCTCGGCCTCCCAAAGTGCTGGGATTACAGGCTTGAGCCACCGCGCCCGGCCTACTTTCTTCTTTTAAAGGGCCCATGTGGTTAAGTCAGATTCACCTGAATAATATCTGTATCTTAAAGTCAACTGATTTGGGACTTTAATTACATCTTCAAAATCTCTCTACTGCAGTACCTACATTAGTGTTTGATTGGGTAACTGGGAGCAAGGTATGTGTGTAAACTGGGAGCAAGGTATGTGTGTATACCACGTTCTGGGAATCTTGGTGGGGGGATCTTAGAATTCTGCCTGCCACACAATTGATAAATTGATTTTTTTTTCTTAACTAATAATATGGATGTGCAATATTGTGACATTATGGAGAGCAGGCTTCCTAAGATTTCATAAAGTCTTATGAAGCAGAAAAAGTCTTACAAATATAGCCTATAACTACGTTTCCCTTTTGATTTGGGTAAGATTGGCTTTGAACTCCCCTGAAGGACAACTTTCCATTTCCTTTTTTGAGTCACCTGTGTTCTTAAACTTGCATTTAAAATGGCTCACTGACTTGGCTCCTTGAGAACTTGTCTGCTCCTTGTCTATTCATCTATCCACCCACTAGTCTCTCCATCTACCAAATCACCCACAGTATATCCATCCATGTCATCCATTCAACAATCTACTCATTCATCCATCCATTCATCCATCCACCCATCCATCCATCCATCCATCCAACCAGCCACCCTCACATTCGGCTATCCATCTACTCTTCCAACCATCCGGCTGTCCACCCAGCAACAAAATTACAATTTCCCCATCCATTTGCCTACTCAACCTTCTGTTCATTCATTTGCCTATCTATTTACCAACCTACCCATCACCCAGACATCATGCTTCTCATTGATTTAATAAACTGCTTTGAACTCTAACTACATGCTGGGTCTTGTAGTAGACACCAGGATACTAGGATAAAGTCTCTTCCCCCAACCTACTTATTGTCTAGTGGAGAAATGAGACAAAAAAACTAAATAGATAGAATTCACATGAAAATTCATATAATACAAGAATGTCAGGTGGTTTAGGAGCCCAAACTGGGGTAGGAAGTTTCTCTGGAAGTTGTGAAAAAAGATACATAAACAGGCCCTTGGAGGATAAGCAGTTGTCCAATCCTGAATGAAATCCTGCAAGTTTTTACTGCATCCATCATGGAGCCTGGAGATTGCAAGTGTTCTCAATCTCTATGCAGGTGACATTTTCCCAGTGTGACTGATGTACTGTAGAAATTACAGAGCACAGTCCTGGAGGGCTGGATTGATGGCATTGATTTTGCTCTCTTCTGGATATGGTCAAGTGATAATGACAGGGAAGATTGAGACATGCCAGAGGCAACCTTTCCAAACAGACAGTGATGAGCGTCTCATTTTAAATCACACTTCCTGTGAGCCTGGTTTATTTTATTTATTTATTATTCATTTATTTATTTATTTATTTTGAGACAGAGCCTCACTTTCTCTTACCCAGGCTGGAGTGCAGTGGCACAATCTCAACTCACTGCAACTTCTGCCTCCCGGAGTCAAACGATCCTCCTATCTCAGCCTCCTGAGCAGCTGGGGCCACAGGTGCTTGCCACTATGCCCGCCTAATGTTTTCTATTTCTTTGAAGAGATGGGGTTTCACCATGTTGCCAGGCTGATCTTGAACTCCTAAGCTCAAGAAATCTGCCCACCTCAGCCTCCCAAAGTGTTGGGATTACAGGCATGAGCCACCACACCCAGTCCATGAGCCTGATTTAAACCTGGTCCACAAACACCTGGCTTTCTCTGGTATAATTTGACCAGTTGCTTTGAGTGCCAGAGAATTTACATCACTGTGCCTGGGAGCTCACACTCAGCATGGTTTTTGCTTTGACTCCACGTCCTGGTTTGTTGTTTTTAGGGAGGGGCTTTCTCTCTGTGTTGCCCAGGCTGGAGTGCAGTGGCTATTCATAGGCATCAACATAGCACACTACAGGGCCGAACTCCTGGGCTCGAGCAAACCTCCTGTCTCAGCCTCTCCAGTAGCTGGGATTACAGGCGCATGACACCGGGCTGGCTTGATGTCCTGTTTTAACCCGAGTTGTTTGTAGCCAGCTTTGGCAAACCTCTCAGGAGCATATTCTGCAGTGTTATAATTACCTGGGTGGTGGCCTGCATCTGGGGATCACTTAAATGCTTTCATCTTCAAGTCCATCTCAGGATAATTTCAATGAGAAGCTTCTAGGTCATTTCCATAGACTCCTCTTCCCCTCTTGTTTGTATTACAAACTTGTGTAAAAGAAGAGGATTTTGGAGACAGAGACTTGGATTCAAATCCTAGCTCTGCCATTAGTCAGTTGCACAGCCTTGTATACCCTTGCTAAGCCTCAGATCTCTCACCTGTATAATGGGCCCAATAGTACCTGCTTGTGGGCCTGCTGTGAGGATTTCTGGACCTAGTGCATGTGAAATGCAAAGCACCTTTGTAAAGCGTAGTAACACACTCAGAAAATGGGAGCTGCTTTTGTGGTTGCTGTTACTGCAGTGATTCCCAGGGACATTTGATATTTTAAATTACATTGGAAGAATTCTCATATTTTTTTCACAGGCAGAATTGGCTCATGGATCAGACTAACCAGATTTATGGTTAAACATGTTTATAAAAAACATGAAGTCATGTTTTTTTAAATGCAGCAGGAAAGCAAATCATTAGGTCTAATTTGTTAGGCTGAGAAAACACTGGAATGAAAGTGCTGTTAACAAACACTTAGCATAGGCTGGGCAATAATCACATGTGTTTTAGCTTGAAAGCTTCATGTGCCCTGTTGGAAAGGGTTGGGTCAGAGGCCTGTGATGGCTTCATTGAAAATGCAGAGTTGGAAATAGCCATCCCTACACTAGCATCATGCTGAAATCAAGGGGGATAGACTTCAAAAGAAATTTTGTGTTTTACATCACTGCCATGTTTTCCCTTTACAATGCATGATTAATTTTAATTTTACTAATGCATTTGTTTTTGTCAATAGAGGCAGAAGATGAGGAATGAAAATAAGAGCTAATAGTAACTATCCCACTTGACCTTGAGCAAGATATCCAATGCTTCTGTGACCAGAAGCTGGTCACTTCTGGGTTAATAAAATGGAAGCAATAATATCATCTCCTTCAAAAGGTTGTAGTGAGGGTTAAATGAGTTCATGCAGATGTGCTTAGAACAGTGGTTGGCACGTAGTCAGTGTTCAGCAGGTGTTAGCTGCCATCCTCATCATCATCATCATCATTTGTAATAGAAGCAGCAGTACTGTCTTTTTTTTTTTTTTTTTTTTTTTTTTTTACAGAGTCTCACTCTGTCACCCAGGCTGGAACGCAGTGGCATGATCTCAGCTCACTGCAACCCCTGTCTCCTGGGTTCAAACGATTCTCCTGCCTCAGCCTCCCAAGTAGCTGGGATTGCAGGCACATGCCGCCACACCCTGCTGATTTTTGTATTTTTAGTAGAGACAAGGTTTCACTATGTTGGCCAGGCTGGTCTCGAACTCCCGACCTCAGGTGATCCACCCACGTTGGCTTCCCAAAGTGCTGGGATTACAAGTGTGAGCCACCACACCCAGCTGCAGCAGCAGTACTGTCGTAAGAGTAGGAACCTGAAGCACTCTAAAGGTGAAATCATTTCCTCAAGGTCCAATGGCAAGTGGAACAGTCCAAATTTGAACTCGGGCAGATGATTTCAGAGCCAGCAGTTTGAATTATGTTTTTCAAAATGATTTTGATGTTGTACAAGTAAGAATTAAAATTTATGTCAGTTACCAATATCTTTCTAAAAGACAACTTTGATCATTTTTCTCTCACTTAAAATCCACTAGCCCCTGGGCTTCTCAAGGGTGGAAGAGATGTTTCATTCACTGAAGTATCTCTAGTACCTGGCTCCTCACCTGTTAGCAGCAAATGTTTATTGATCAAAGCTGAGACACCCTCTCCCATCCCTAAAAGGATAAAGTCCAAACTCTTTGGCTTGACACCAGAGCAACCCACGGCTTGGCCACCATCTCCAGCTCAGCCTCGTCCCCAGCAGTTCTCTCTCTGCTCCAGCTAGGGCAGCACATTGGTCATTGATTCCTTGGCTTGAAAGATCCTCTTCAAGGTTCATATGTTCCTGACAATCTCCTACTCTTCCTTCATGATCCAGCTCGATGTCACCACCTCTTAGAATTCTTCTCCTGCCTCTTCCCTATTCCCCAAACCTCAGGGCAGAACGTATGGGTGCCTTGGAAGATTGCTCACTGAGGGTCTTCAGTTGTACCTCAAAGGATAGGTAGGCTTTGGGCCTGTGAAGAAGGGAAAGGTACCTTAGCCAGAGTGACAGCATAGGCAACACACAGACCTGGAGAATGAATGGCTCTCAGTGAGATTTCACTGATTCCTCCAAATCATTATTTTCTCCTGTGTGAGTTGTATTATTTCCTCCTCCCCATGCAGACTTAAATTCTAGGGTTGTGATTTCTTTTTCTCTCTTTTTTTAAGAGATGGGAGTCTCACTTTGTTGGCCAGGCTGGTCTCAAACTCCCGGCCTGAGTGATCCTCCCATCTTGGCCTCCCACAGTGCTGGGATTACAGACATGAACCACTGGGCCGGCCCTATGGTTGCACTTTCAATACAGGTGGAGAGTGTCCCTACTGCTTTTCCTGATCCCTGAGAAGGTCTTTCCAAGGAGATCACAGTAGCAATTCATTTCTTTGGAAAAACTGGTCCAAGTAAGGAAAACATGCCATATATACCTTATGGGTAAGACGGTAGAGAAACCACTGACCAGGATGCTGGGGGAACTGCATTCTTATCCAAACTCTGTCACTCACTAACTTTCAGACTAAAGGCAAATGCCTCAGCCTCTCTGCAATTAGGTTTCTTCATCTGAAAAATGGGTATCATGTGGCCCGCCTGGCCCAATTCCCAGTGCTGTGGTGAAGACCAGATGAGCAACACTCTGTCTCTATCTAGCTATGAGACATTGGGAAAGGCATTTAATTACTGTACCTTGAATTCTTTGGTCATGAAAATGAGGCCAAGAATGCTTTCCAGATCATTTGGCTATGAGGATTAGATGAAGTAACATATGGAAAATGCACAGTACAGTGCCTGGTATATAGTAGATATTCAATGGATATTCTTTTATTTTTTCCTTCCTTCCTTCCTCTCTCCCTTCCTACTTCCCTTCTTTCTTTCCTCCCTCCTTCCCTCCTTTCCTCCTTCCTTGCCTCTCTCATTCCTTCTCCTTTGTTTCTTAGTTATAACAATGAGGAGTTAGAATAAATATCCTCTCATTAAAGAGTCTAAGTCTGTGCCTTTTTAAAAAAGTAAAGATCATAGTGAGATATTATTTGGAAACCCAAAGAAATATGATATTTTCCAAGTAGGAGGGAAAAGATCCAGCTTTTTTCTGCCCTGGGAGCTCCAGAAGTTTAAGGCAAAATGATAAACATGTCAGAATGACTTCTTTATTTCTATTTATAATCTTTGTCATACAGCTTGGTGGATGGTGAGGTGCTTTTTCCAGCATAGAAACTTTCCTTGGCTGAGGAAAGGCAAGAATAAATACTTTTCCTGGGATGAATCCATTACCGGTGCCCTCTTTCCAATATTCCTCCAGATTGAAATTTATGCTTAAAAATCCAAGTGAGTTAAGAGAGACTGTGACTTTCTAAAGCAAACTCTTTTGCAATGCTATTTTGCTGTGAAAAGTCAGCGCTATTTTTTTTTTTTAAAGTTGTGATGGCTGCGTGTGGATTTCAGGGAAAAGTGGGTATATGGTAACCCTGAAGAATTATATCAGATCAAGACCACAGGAGAAACTTTCCCATCTCTGCAGGGCCCATTAAGCCCTAAATGCTTCCCTCCTCTGCATCACCACCCAGTGGTGGTTGAGGCAGGCTAGGCTAGCTCCCACTCACAGTTTTCCAGGGAGCGGAAAGCTCCGAAATCAAAGAAATGGGTCCTTGAGGGAGGCAGGAAAGTTGTCTGTCTGGACGTTTCTTCTGATCCCTGTCTGCTTCCTACTCCAGGGCCTCCTACAGGCAGGAGTCTATACTATCACTAGGATCTTATCACCTCTCTTCTCCTTGCTTAATTTCTGCACCACCTAGGCCAGTCCTCCCACAAATAAGCCACAATTCCTGGTCCAGGTCAAGTTGCTTCTCCTCTGGGAAGCCTTCCCTGATTACTCCAGATATCAGAATTTTCTTTCCTGGAATCTTCAAAAGATTGAATCGTCTCTGCTGAATGATCTCCTTCAACACTCTAACCTGACCCCATCAGCTGGATTGAAATTTTTCTCGTATATGTTTGCATGAGGAAGGGTGGGGATGGGTCTCAGGATGGGCACTGGGAGAGGAGACAGGTCAAACGAGTGTGAGAGGACATTGTGTCCTTGTACCTGCACAGCTCCAAGCCTAGCAATGAGCACAAACCAGGTGAGCAATGAGCACAAACCAGGTGACCAGGAGTCATTAGGAGCCTCCAGTGCACCCTTACTCTAGGAGAGTAACTGCAAACAAAGCAGGAGATGGGGTTCTCTCTCCTCAGGCTTCAGCACAGAGATCTTATTTATATGCCTGAACAGAGTAAAGATAAGTCTATTATTATATTTTTATATTTGTAATATATACTTTGCCTACTTCCAGAAAAGAATGGAGTTGGCTGACAGTAAAGAGTTTATAACAAGGCTATTTATATAGAAATAGAAATGGAAAGCCAGGGTGAAGGAGGAAGGAGCTAAAATGACGATACATTAACTGATGTAATTATTATGATTATAAACAGCGTGGAGCTGGGGATGCGGAAGGCTGCCCTGGAACATGTAGTGTCCATCATTTGAAGGAGAAGTGGGGAGAAAGTGGCTCAAATAATTGGATATTGCTTATAGGAGAATAGGATTTGCATAAATAATGTGAGAGTAGGCTGGGCATGGTGGCTCATGCCTGCAGTCCCAGCACTACACTACTGAGAGGACGAAGTGGACAGATAGCTTGAGCTCAGGAGTTCAAGACCAGTCTGAGCAACATGGCAAAACCCCATCTCTACAAAAACAACGACAACAAAAAATTAGCCAGTCATGGTGGTGTGTGCCTGTAGTCCCAGTTACTCAAGAAGCTGAGGTGGGAGGATCACTTGAGTCCGGGAGGCAGAGGTTGCGGTAAGTGGTGATTTCATCACTGCACTCCAGCCTGAGTGACAGAGTGGGATCCTGTCTCAAAATAATAATAATAATAAGAAGAAGAAGTAAGTAGAAGCAGAGAGGATTATGGGAACATTTGGGGGTATGCAGCTGACTGTGAGGATCCTGACAACTGCTGCAAAGATGAGCAAGAACCTTAATTTAGGAGGCTGTGGTGGCAAATTGTGGCTTTATTCTTGGATGGTTGTGTTTGGTGCTTCTGGGTCAATTTTCAGACAATATTTAATTTTTCAGTGAGATCTATGACTTGCTTACATGCACCACTTCTTGTAAAAATTATATGATCGGAGCGTATATATTTCCATTTTGGCGATAGGTTGTTGGCCAGTTAATGTAAAAGGTTTCAGTGTTTCTTAATTATTTAACCTCTCTGGGCGTTCGTCATCTTATTCATATGATGTGGATAATAGCATTTTTCCTATTTCACATGGTTGTTGAGAGGATCCGATGGAATGACTAGTTGAAAGTGTTTGTAAAAGTCAGGATAAGTAAAGCAATGCTGCAGGAACAAACGACCCCCAAATTTCAGCAGCTTACTACAAAAAATATGTATTTCTCACTCATGTTCATGTCCAGTGTGGGTCAGCAAGGAGATACTGTCTCTCACAGTCATGCAAGGCCCCTTGCTGGAGAAGCTGCACCTCCATATGTGCTTCCACTATCACGAGGGCAGAGGAGAGGGAGCATGGTGCATCATACACTGGCTCTTAAGGCTTCACATATGTGACATATGTCACTTCTACTCATGTATCATCAGCCAAACCAAGTCACATGGCCATAGTCTCACTTGAAAAGGGGCAGGAGAAATGCAAACTTACCATGGGCCCAAAGGAGAAGAGAATCAGAGTATTTGTGGACAGTTTTAATTTTGGCACAAACTTGAAAGTACTTAGAATTTGCCCCAAAAATATATGAATATTTTCATTCTCCAAGCAGCTGTATTTGTATCACAACGGAAGTCCTGAACTCTAAGCTGCAGGCAGCATTACTGATGTCAGAATAGCTCATCCGTTTCAACAGGTCAACTCCACGACGTAGCAGTGGTCCAAACTGAAGCCAGTGCGCCACTTACTAGCTACTGCAGAGAGACTGGAGAAGTGTCACCTCTTGCCAACTCCCATTGATTGTTGGTGGCTTCTGGGAGATTTGTGTAAAGGATTGGATCTGGGGCTTGAAGAGAAAGAGTTGCAATTGACTAATAATGTCTAACATGGGAACAAGAAGTGGGAAGCGGAAGCCATTGCCAGGCTTTTGTCGTCCTTAATCAATTGCATCACTCAGAGGGCGTCACAGTAGCTGATGAAAGGATTTGCCTACAGAGATCCATCCTGGGGAGTGGCTTCCAAACTATTCTCCTCCCAGTGTACATTCCAGGGCCAGTCCACAGCTTACAAAGGACCAGGCTATGTCTGCATTGTCTCAGGTTCAGCCCAGCCTGGGCATCTTCAGTCTTCTTTGGCTGTACCAGGTAACACATCTTTCTAGAGACCCTGAGAGAATGCCATTTTCTGAGTTTCCACAGGCTAGCCAGAAAGGCTGTTAAATAACTCACCCAGCCAGTTATTTCCAAAAATACCCAGTCCTATTTTTAAAATGGAGGATTATATAATTCTTCAACTGGCCTCACTCATTTCCCTTTTTGCTTAGATGCCATGGCTGTCAGAGTGTGGTTAGGATCTCAGGCAGCCATGTAGAGGCACAGGATTTGAAATCTGCAGCCTCATGAGACAGGAAGTTGATTCCACTCATGGCAGGGTTGGGTCCTGTCTAGTGGATGGTCACTCTTAGGGATGGTTCCAGATGTCTTGCTGGGTTCGGCTTGCTTATGTTTGCTTTAATCATGATGCCAGTAGTGTGGTTCAGGAGTTGCTTTTCATCTGGGATCTTTGTCATATCCGTTAATGTCTTGATCATGACAAGATGTGACCTGGAATGGGAACACTGGTACAATTCCTCAAATTTATGTTCACCGAGACCAGTGACAGCACGCCCTGTATATTCCCCCTTTACCCTCTACAGCATTCATAAACAGAAATTGGGGACTTTAATCATTTTAAATGACGGGCTAGATTGCTTTCAGCCTATTTTGTTTAAAGGAGGAAAGAAAGGATCTTCTCTTAGAGAAAGAGGAAGGGAATGGGGGAACATTTATTAAGCACTTTCTTTAGGCCCACGCCAGGTATTTCTTATACATTATGACATTGATCCTCATGAATATCCTTGAGCTATAGGTCTCGATAGCCCTATTTTGTGGATGGAGGAAACTGAGGCTCAGTTAAGTCGGTTGACTTGGTCACTTGGTCACAATAGGACAGAGTCAGGATTCAAAGGCAAGTCTGTCTGAAACCCTTCGACTTCTGCCCAACCAGAGAATTGAATTGTAGACCTCTCAAAGTGGCCAGCATGACAAAGGTGGGACAGTGAAGCTCAGCCAGCCTTTCTTTTGCCCATGTTAATCTTTGATCCTCGGCTAAGGTCACAGCTCCTGCTCTGGACTGTTCCAGAATTCTGTGGGGCTGTGCAAAAACATGCCAACTCTTCTGTCTCCCTCTCTCTCTGAGTTGGATGTTTCTTTTCCCTGACTGATTTTCCTCTATTTAATCTGGAATTCTCCGGGGCAGTGGTATTCCATGGTAGTGCTGCTACCCAGACTGGTCAGAGGAAAGTGGGCAGCCTGTTCCTTATAAATACCATGAGTCACATGTCTTCCCAACTGCCAAAAATATTCAAGCAGAGCCCAGTATTCCTTTGGCCTGCATAAATTTTCTGAGGACTGGTAGCACAGTGTATCCTTTATATTCATAGATGCATGTGCTTTCCTGGGGTCTTCTTAGCTTAGGAACCTGGTTTTTGATGGGTCAAGGTTTTTTCCTTGATTCATCCAACCTGAACCACAGTCAGCATCATCAGTTACAAGGAGTAGCAGTGGATCCCAGCATAGGATGTGGATTCAGGAGGGCTGGCTTAGCTGCTGACTAGCCAAGTGACCCTGAATCCCCTCAACTTTCTGATCCTCAGTTTCTGAGTCTATAAAAGGGGGTAATAATAGTTATTAAGGACACAGGCTATAGAAGCTAATAGATCTGGATTGAATTCCCAAGGATGGTGAGAACAGGTAACTGTAGTTAAGTCCCTCAACCTTTTCAAACCTCAGTTTTCTCACCTATTATAGAAAGGAAATTATAATAATACTTAACCCATTGGGATGCTGTACACAGCAAATGAACATAAACATGGGAACACTTAGGACAATTTCTGGTATTTATTAAATGTTAAATATGTTTTGAATATTACTATTTTATGTTATTATTAACTAATTTACAAGGTTGCAGTGAGGATCAAATAAACTAAAAATGTGAAAGTGTCTGATACAGAGTTTGGAACCCAAAAGATGCTTCAAAATATTTGCACTTCATCATAAAGATGTGAAACCTTCGAGAAGGCAGTAGTTGGAAAGGAACTGTTCAAACAACAGGCTCTGTGCTGGTTGCTCAGAATTTAGAGATGAGCTTCACTCATTCCACTAGCCCCTTGGAGCACATAATCTCACAGAGAAATAGCTACTGGCAGGATGGCAGTATGAGGAGACAGACGACTCAGAGGAATGAGGGAGTACGGAGCATGGGAGACTCATTCTTTCCTGGCTTATTGCATTCAGGAACCTTAATTTCTGTTTTATTCCCAGTGGTTTAATCTACCAGTGCTGTCAGTGGCCAGAACGAGAAGCAGAGGTCAAGTTATAAAAGGTCATGTTAGGAAGTTATGACCCATATATATATATATATATGAGCCATGGAAAGCGTTTAGGCAGGAGAAAGGATGAGTACAGGTGCATTCTGGGAAGATAGTTCTGGCAACTACATGGACTGGGTAGAACTAGGTAGATAAAAGCAGGGAGATAGGCAGGGAGGCTTTTTCCATCAACCAGGTGAAAATAATAGGGTCCAAAAATAGAAAGGCATATTCAAGAAGCCTATGAGAGATGAGTAGACAGGTTCATCCAAGAAGACAGGCTAAAGGGTTGCCACTCAATCAGACTGTGAGAGGGGACAGTGTGAGGGAGAGGGAATGAGGTCTTTGGTGGAGAAAAGACCTTTGTGAATCCCTTACATCTCTTTCCCTCCATTGGAACTTCCTCTACTTAGATGTGCCCATGGGCCATTGAACAGGTTGGGGCTGAGAGGAGATGGAGGACTGCCTGAAGGCACAGCTCTGTGTGTCAAATCGCTGAAAGGGACTCTCAGGAGAGTCTCCCCTTGGAATTAGAAAGGTATGCATGTCAGGAGCTCTTGGAAGCACTTGAACTTTCTAGAGGCTGCCATGTTGGAAGGCTGTTGTTTGCCATTGGGCACCTGAAGAGTGACACAGCTGGTTTCCTTTTCCTCCTGGTTGCTGCACCTTGAGACTATGGTACAAGGATTGGATCAGTTCATCCTCAAGTGGAGAATAACTGGAAGTGTGTCAGTGTGTCCCAGTCTTACCTGGGATCTGATAGCCCCTGAAGCCATTGTACATCCAATTGGGTTTGACAGAAGCTCCCAGTCAAGACTGAAACTTTTATGCTTCTTGTGCACAGCTTCCTGGCTCCCCCAGATGTGTTTCCCATCAGTCCCAGTGCCGAGCCCAGAGCCTGGTTTTCTGCAGGCTCTCAGAGCATGGCTGTTGGCTGAATGCATGAGCCTCCCTGTTGTCTGCCCCTGGGGCCACCACCTCAGAGACCTTGCAGGAAGTGAGAGTGATTGATATTTGTAATGACCTCACGGTGTTTTGATGGTCTTCTCATATGTGCAGTCACAGCTCTGTCCCTTTCCAACCCAAATCCAGCCTGTGCCAGGCATCAGGTCTCTGAAACGAGGGCCAGGTTCCCCTTGGTGTGGATTCATGAGCCTCCTTTTAAGCTGTCACTGTCCAGTTCTTGTGCAGGCTCTGTTTTCACAAGACCCAGTCTTTCTCCTCGATTTTCCACATGAAGGACAGAAAAGATTGTGAATAAGCTCAGAGCAGAAAGCTCTGATCTGACATTAGCAGTGTCAATACCACATTGAAAACAGTGGTTTGCCCAGTGATGGTGAACGCTATAAGGTGGCTCGGTTTTTGTAGGACCCAGCACAGCTGCTTGGCTAATGATTTGGTTTTATTTCCTCCTCTCATGTTGTTTGTGGCACAAATGAGGATATTTCCACTTTGAGAGTATCCCTCCCCCCAGCATGGTGCCATTTGGTTTATATGCCTTGATTGACTTCCATCTGCTGCCACATAGGACACCTCCTCACTCTTGAGCTTTTCAAACAGATGGTCAGAAATGAGAGCCAAGTTTGAGAAACAGTCAAACTAAGTGAGAACATGGGGCTGGGAGTCCAGGGGCCAGAATCCAGGCTTGGATGAGCTACTGACTGATTGTGTGGTCCTGAAAAATTGCTTAACGTTTCTGGGCATCTGCTAATTTGCACATTAAAAAAATAACAACAATAACAACAACAACAACAACCCACAATCATTTCTTACGCTAAGATTTAAATGGGAGAGAACAGGGTTTCAGGAAGGGAACTGGGGAAACGGTTTGTTTGAATTTCTTGTTGAAATGAGAGTATGCCTCTGTTTACACCCCTGGGGAGTCTTGGCCTGTGTGGTTTTTACAGATATTTGTATGTGTTAATTCCCCTTGAGCTAAGTACAAGTCATTCCATTGATGGCAACTAGCTTCAGACACAGTTGGAGTCCCCAGAGGGTTGGCCAGGAGCAATGTGTGTACCCGTATGAAGCCTTTGGAGATGATGCCATCAGTGAGAGGAATCTGCCCTGGTATTCCAGGGCCAGAATTAGTTGGGACATGGATGGAGACTTGGGATCCTGTGGCAACCACAGGGGTTTCCTGATATGGCTCTGCAGGGAATTCTCAGTCTTAGCTTAGCTTTCCAACAGGTCCGCTTTCTCCTCCAGACCCTGGGGATCCAGTCCCTTTCCCCTTCTATAATCCTCACACCACCCACGCCATCACTTGGGGTCTCCTGTCCTGAGACTAGATATGAGGAGGCCCCATTTTCCCAACTCAACCCTGATGGTGGGTTCCAGCTACACCAGGTATGGGTAAATCTTAACAGGTTTACTAATTTTTAAGATAGGGAGAGGCGATAAGAATGTTCTGTGAGTTGTATATTTGGACTGAGGTCAAAATGAAGGCACTTCCAGAGGTGAAATGATGAATACAAGAAAAAAAGACTATGGCTCTTTCTTTCACATTTACCATGCGCAACAGGCCAGGTGTGTGAACTCTCTCATCCACCTGTAAACTATCCCTGTCTCACAGATGGGAAAACTGAGCACCGCTGGTAAGTGATAAAGCTGAGATTTAACCCCCACTGTGCAGACCCTAAGACCCCAGCACAGCATCAAGAAAGGGCCTGGTCAATGCCTTCCTGAACTTGGTATGTCTGAAGCACTGAACTCTCCCTGCTATTGGGGCTATAAGTCTTTTCTTTAGCCTGGGACAGCAATTAGGCTTTGTCTTGCTTATCAACTCGAGTGAGAAGGACCATGAAGGCACGCTGAGGGGCCCTGGGGACAGGTGTTGTGTTTGATGAGTGACATCTGCCTGGAGTTTGAGAAGGGGAAGTGAGGGATGTTTGCTTTATGTTTCGTGGCTGTGCTATAACATGCGAGGCAGTCTAGCCCACAGCTGCAGCTCCCCCACCCTCTCCTGCTGGTGCTTACCCACAGTGCCACCTGCTCTTGGCCTCTGGAGGCACATGGTCTTTTCTTGTTTGGGCCTCAGATTCTCATCTTTTGGGCTTCTGGGTGAAACTGTCACCAGGGCAGTCCCCTCTGTCACAGTCTCAACTGGCATCCCTGAGGAGTTCTGCTTGTTGCTCCTGTCCTCGCCTCTTAAGACCCAAGAGGACAGTCTCCAGCATCCTCTGCTCCAGACCTGCAGCCTCTTGCCCCATGAGCACTTGGAGTCATCCATGTCCCCAGCCGCTACACCTCAATTCAACACATCTGGATATTCTGGCCTCTTTGTTTGGAGGGGAGGGGGCAGGAGGTCTGCACCTTATTCTGACATCAGCAGCCTGGTCCAACAGGGTGGCAGGTTCTTTAATATTGTCTTGATTCACTAATTTACATTTTATAAGTAGTTTGAAAGATGGTTACTAAATAGGAAAGACTCATTATCTCTTGTCTTTGATTCTTCCCACCTCTTTGAGCTAGGTAGGGTGGCTGCTTACGTTTCTGGTTCCCACATAGTAAGCAGACTATTGGGAACAGACTCAATAGGCCCACCTCTCTCCAGCTCAGAACATGACCTCACAGGGCCTGTGGCAGAAGCAGTGTTTTCCTATGTTTGGACTCAGCTTTTATCATCAGATTGGGACATATGAAGTTCGGGAATATTCTTTAGCTGTGAACTGTGAGATTGAGTAAAATAGATCCTTTGACCCCCATTTGGGTCTGCATGTATTCCCCACCAGCTAAAAAGGGAAGAAGGGAGTGTCATCAGCACCCCAGGCTGCTCACGTCTTATCTATGGGCTGTCATAACAAACCTGTGATGTACATTTGAGTCTAGCCCACAGCTGCAGCTTGGTATCACCATTTATAGATGAAGATAATAACTAAGAATTAACTGTGTACTGGGTGGGCATTGTATCACTATGAAGTGTGTGTGTGTGTGTGTGTGTGTGTGTGTGTGTGTAAAACTTCATTTAATAACTCTCACAACAAACCTATGGTAGTATTACCTTCTATTTATAAATGAGGAAATTGAGGCTCAGAAAGGTTAAATGATGTGTCAAAAAAACACACAGTAGGAAATAGCTGAACCAGGATAAAAATGTACAATTCCTAACTTCAAGGCCCAAGCCCTTTCCCCCACCCTCGGTGAAGCAGGCATTATTTTCTCCTCTTATTCTTGTAAATGTTAATAAGAATTTCCAGGACAGGGCTGGGCTAGAAAGGCCTCTGTCTGACCTGCTATTTAAACCACTCTAAATGCTGAGCATTGGCCAAGCCACAGCATGCATGGCCATGGTTCAAACAAGTAAGCAAAGCCATTGCGCCTTCTCATTAGCATCTGGGAGGAGAACAAAAGTGAGAGAGGCAAAGTGTCCATCAGTGATTTCACTTTGAAGCCAAGGCCCTGGATTTGCATCTGGCCAGATCTCTCAGATGTCGTTCAGGGCACAGAAGGGGTGGCAAGTGCAGGATGACTCCTCAGGCTTTAAGAATGCTCCCCATTCCCCAACTAAGATCTGCAGATAGCCCTCCTGTGCCGTCCTCTGACCATCACAGACTGCCCGAGGGCACATTTGTCTGTTATTGCCCAGACAACAGAAACATTTGAGATAAAGAAAAGATTGTGGGCACCTGGCCTTCTCTGTTTGTATGACATACAGACTCACCTTTTAGACTCTCACACCTACAATTGTACAAGTTGTTACTTAGGAACTTCACTGTCTGCACGTCTTTCCTTCTTCTGTGCAACTCCATCCAATCATTTTCATTCATTTAGTGTTAACCAAGCACCTTCTGTGTGCTTAGGCTGCTTTATGCACGGTAGGGAATTAAAAATATATGTGATCCTACTCTCAAAGATCTTATATTTTAGATACTATTGCATTTTCTCCAGATGCTACAAATACTGCATTATTTACAAAATTCATTTGTTGTCAAGTTACCAGTCTGGGCATTTTTGTTGTCTCTTTGGATTTATTCTGCATACAGCTCTTTTCTCTCATTTCCCCTGCCACCTTCCTGGTGCATAGTAACCGTTAGTGGCCTTGGCTTCTATGAGGTTTCTACATCTTGCCTTAGGATAAGCAAAGGGCTAGTTTAGAATAACCTGGTCAGTACCATGAATATCACTTAAAACTTTATGGTGCTGTCTTTTGTGGTCATAGTAAGGGTTTTCCCGGATTTTCAGTGTACAAACTGAGTTACAGGTTTATGCAGCAACTCATGATCAGAGTGAGTCTGGCAGAGAACTAAGACCTGAACTTAAGCTGTAGTCTCTTCATGTTAAGAAGAGTGCTTTGGTTTTCCCTAAGACTTCTTAAGAATGCAGGCCGGGTATGGTGGCTCATGCCTATAATCCCAGCACTTTGGGAGGCCGAAGCAGGCAGATCACCTGAAGTCAGGGGTTCAAGACCAACCTGGCCAACATGGTGAAACCCTGTCTCTACTAAAACTACAGAAAATTAGCTGGGTATGGTGGCGGATGCCTATAATCCCAGTTACTCAGGAGGCTCAGCCAGGAGTATCACTTGAACCCAGGAGGTGAAGGTTGCAGTGAGCCAAGATTGTGCCACTGCACTCCAGCCTGGGTGAAAGAGTAAGACTCTGTCTCAAAAGAAAAAGAAAAAGAATGCTGAATGCCACACAGCAGTCCCAGAATCCAGAGGTAAAAAGTCTGGTCCAAACATCACATTGTCCAAAGTAATAAGGCTATACACAATTTGAATCATTTGATCATAGAGCTTGATTTGAAAGACATCTTTTGAACGCTAGAAAGGTTGTTCACTCCTTAGAATAAACCTATGGCTAATCATTTGTAAAGTGAATATTCTTATATAATGAATTTTTTTCTGGTGATGTAAATACATACTTCCTAGCCTATTTATGAATTTCACACATGGAGTTTTCTAAAAGCAAGGCATAGTGGAATTGAATCTTCTAAGAAAAATAGCAGGCACTTTGAGATGACAGGAACTGGTTTTCCTCCTCTTGTTTTTCTCAGTCTGTGTTGCAGGTGCTGTAATTAAAAATCAGGGTTTGGAGCAGGTCTCCACTGGAGTGGTCTTGAGTAGACTTACAAATGGCTGCAACGCTTCCAATGGCAGTTGATCTGTGTGAGCCAGGAATGGGGTAGAAATCTGGGGACTGGAATTTCAGTCTGAGTTCTGGATTGCTCATCTGCAACTGGGAACAATGGCCTCTTCCTCTTTTCCCTGCACAGAAAGTGGTTTGTGAAATTAAAGTGGAGAACAGCTGCTAGGAACTCATGCTGGGGACCCACTGTGGAGGCCACATTTTGTGATCCCAGAGGGATTCCCAAGCCCACCCCACAGCTGCTCCAGGCCTTCTCTGTTCTCCTGATCCCTGCCCTGATGGAGGCCTGACCCATCTGGCCAGAGTGCCTTCAACTCCTACTTTGAAATACCTGTCATCGCCCACATCTCTAGCCTTCCTCAGGACTTAGAGGTTGAGGGCCTTGTCTTTCCCGCTTGGGCCCTTCCCTCCCACTCCTTCCGTCTCCTGGGTTCCTGAGATCTGAGCACCCTCATATGATTCCTGATCCTCATTCAGCTGCTGCTGTTGCTCAGCCGATGCCTTTGGGAATGAGATACCTGCATCTACCACCCTTAGCTCCCTGTCACACAGTTCCTCATTAGCTCCTGCTGTCTCACTTCTACCTTCGTGGTTCCACAGAGCCTCTCCTTTTAAAAGCTACCCATATTTTTCATCTTTCTGGACTGCCCTGCCATGTTGGGCACACCTTAGATCAGTTCTCAGACCGTGTTCCACGGAACCCTGGGAGTTACACAAAGGTTTCTCGGGAGTTTTGAGGAAAGGAGGTAATAAGCTGGTCTTCACCCTGCTTCAACCAGTGCAACTGCTCTTATCAATTAACTACTGGGATGTTATGAGGAGTTTCTTAGAACAGGGATTTGCTGCACAGGCTCTGAGCCTACGGTAGATGCACCTAGAAGGCCTGCTCTGGGGCTGTGCACAGCAGAGGCAGGAATTTCTGCAGGTTGACCAAATACCTCTAAGAAGTATTGGGTTTTTATGGGGAGTATGGGAAGGCTGGTAAACCAATGCTTCCTTTATGCAATTTCCCCAAATCTTACTGTGCAAATCTCTTCCCACAAATCTCCAGGCAGTTATCTTCTATTAAAAGCCTCTTGGGATTGATGCTTCTTGACCTAGTACCATAGAAGGGAGGTGTGTGTGTGTGTGTGTGTACATGTGTGTGTGTGCATGTGCACATCCTTCCAATAAGCAACCAGGCCACTGCTCCAGAGGTTCTGGCCACTCCTAAACCAGTTTTTGTGTTGTAAGGAGATCTGGGACCATTCTACACAAATGACTCCTTGTCTCACAATGTCTCATGGGCCAAGTTTCCTGGTCCAGGCTGATGGCTGGTCACTTTTACATCCGCCCATAAACTTCCTTTGTTCAACCCTCCTATTAGTCATTGGCTCAACATTTTGTAATTTACTTTTTTTCATATTTATCTGTTAGCAACAAGACACAATTCAACTTCCTGCAGTCATTACTGTAATTAGCATAAAGCAGCAGCCCTTGACAGTGAGCATGGTTCCTGTAGTAGCCTGTATCCACAGTTCTTTGTCTCTTACAGTGTCAGACTGAGTCCAGGATGGAGTAAGAGCCAGGACTGGCATGCCCTGGAGGTGCCCTTCTGGTTCTAGGACTGTGATTTCTCTGAGCTGTCTGTTCTGCCCACGACTAAGGAAGGCCCCAGGACCCTGGAGCTCAATGGACCAACCTTCCTATCCCCTCCCTCCTGCCTCAAGGGTAGTCTGAACAGGAAAGGGGCCCCTTGGAGTTGCTGGGGGATGAATGTCTTTGTGTTTTTTTTTTAAGGTGACTCTATGCATTTTATTTCTTTCATCTTGTAAGCTCTTTGGAAGTCTTTGTGTTAACAGGAAATAAAATTATCTTTATTTTTAAGCTATGCTTTTAGCTTATCGAATCATGACCCCATGGGCTGAGTAATGTTACTAGATAGCAACGTGTGGAGGAACACAGATGACCTGGTTCAAGCTGTGTTTCTGCTACCTGCTTGTTGTATGACTAGGCACATCTGTTAACTTCTCTGAGGCTCAGTTTCCATATCTGTAAAATGGGTGCAATAATATCTGCTTGTATCTATTAAGTCATTCAACATGTACTGAACGTTTTATGTGTATTTTGCCTATACTAATCATGTGCTGGGTCCAGCACTGAGCCCATGGAGTTCACATGTAAGCGGAAGTAAATCAAGAGGTAGTTACCGTGCTGGAATATTATGTACTGTTAGTTTTGAGAACCTTGGTCTAGCCTTCCAGCCTGGAAATTTGGGAGGTGTGGGAAACGAGTGGCTTCGGGAGGCTGATAGGACTCTGCATGTTTGAGCAAGAACTGGCTTTGGGTCTAGGGAGGAGATAGGGGGCACTTTCCATGAAGGTGCTGAGGTTTAGGCAAGGCTGTGAATTATAGAACAGGAGCTCTGGAAGGTTTCGTGGGAGAGGCTCAGAGAAAGCATGGGGTGGCTGGGGGCTTGGAGGAGGATAGAGAGAGCCTGTGAGGATGTCTTTCTGGTAGTGTCTAAGGTCACCTGCCAAGCAGCGCTCAATGGGCTCAGTGGGCCACGGCACTTCCCAAGTGACTGATTCCAGTTTCGCGGTGGGCACAGGAGTGCAGATTAGGGCTAAGTTGGGGGACAGGATACGCAGCGTGTTGGCTCGGGATCTCTGGGAGGTGGCACCTGTGACCTGGGCTAATCATGCTACTTTCAGAGTCAAGCAGCAGCCAATGGGTAGGGAAAGACCAGCCTCTCTGAATTGGGTCCCACATGGAGATAATGAATACAGGGCAGTGGTGAGCATTCCAGATGACTCCGAAGCCCCGGCTGGAGTACCCGGGTTCCGACTGTATCTCCTTACAAAGACCTGCAGCTCTGTATGTCCAGAGGGGTTCATGCTGGGCAATGTGGTGGTGAAGGTCAGGTGTCCTCAAGCTGACCACAAGTCACAGCTTGTCTTTCTTGTCAGAGGGACTCTAGGTGCAGCTGCTGGCCACTGGGCTCATTCAAGGGCGTTAGTGCCAAATTCCTTCTCCCTGGCCTTCCTCACACTGATCTATGTACAAATGGAGCTCCAGGGGAAAGGTGGATTTACAAAAGGAGTGACAGTGAGGAAGAGACAGAGATAGAAAGAACCTGTTGCAAACATTTCCCATCTATTGTCATTCAAGTGGATACTGTTTTAAGTATCACCTGTTCTGGTCATAAAAGACAAGAATGTGTTTGTAGAAGCTTCTAGGATGCCTGGCATACATCATGCAGAAAGCACCCTTCCAAGTTGGCAGCCTGCTTCTGTTTTGCAAAATCTGGTTTGAAAATTTTGCACTTTCCATATTTAGCAACATTTCAGTGGGTGTGAATTTATATTGTTACAGTCATGGCTAAAAGTAATTCACTCTTTGATCTATGTTGCCTATATGTTACTATATTAGACAGGACTTCAGGTTTCTGGAGCTTTGGTTTAATATAAACTCTGTGTGTGTGTGTGTGTGTGTGTGTGTGTGTGTGCGCGCGCGTAAGAGAAACAGACACTAAGGCATTGCTAGTTCCAACTGGTGGGACTTGCTTGCGATCTGTTTGGTTCAAAAGTTGGTCAAAACTGTAGATTTGCAAATTGGCAGGATTCACTCCCAGCTCTCATTTTGACGTTTCAAATAAGTGCATGTTGTGCATTTGAATTAGATCGGAATGAGTATTGGGGGTCTCATTGAGGCACTCATACCTGTCAGGATTTGCCACTTTGGAAGCTGGAGACAGTTAATATGTCCATTAACCTAGGGTCTCAAAGTGGCAGCTCATGAGTCAGATCTGGCCTGCAGTTGTTTTGTTCAGCCTATGCAGTCTTTTAAAAATCTGGAAAATTCACGTTAAAATCCAGATATGCCAGGTATCTCTTAAGGCTTAACTTTCTCAAAACTCAGTGATTTTAAAGAACAGTGATAATTATCTGTTTCTGAAATCTGTAATGTGGGCAGAGCCAACTTGTCTCTGTTCTGCATCAGCTGAGAGGCTGGGGCTGGAAGCATCTGAGGCTGGCTCACTCACATGCTTGGCAGCTGATGCTGGCTCTCAACTGAAACCTCCCCAGGGGCTACAGTGGCCTTTCCATGTGGCTTTCTCACAGCATGGTGGCTGCGTTCCAATGGTGAAAGTCCACAGAGAGAGAGACCCCCCCAGTGGAAGGCACATCATTTTTCTTTTTTTTTTTTTTTTTTTTGAGACGGAGTCTGGCTCTGTCGCCCAGGCTGGAGTGCAGTGGCCGGATCTCAGCTCACTGCAAGCTCCACCTCCCGGGTTCACGCCATTCTCCTGCCTCAGCCTCCCGAGTAGCTGGGACTACAGGCGCCCGCCACCTCGCCCGGCTAGTTTTTTTTTTTTTTGTATTTTTTAGTAGAGACGGGGTTTCACCGTGTTAGCCAGGATGGTCTCGATCTCCTGACCTCGTGATCCGCCCGTCTCGGCCTCCCAAAGTGCTGGGATTACAGGCTTGAGCCACCTCGCCCGGCCCGGCACATCATTTTTCTAAACGACTCTTAGAAGTTACACTTCTGCTCCATTCTGGTGATTAGAAGTCAGTCATTAAAGCTGGTTCATATGCACAGAGAGGGGAATTAGACCCCACTTTTTTATGGGAGGACTATCAAATAATGCAGACATGTTTTAAAACCAACATGCCGACCTCTCATTTCTCTTGGGAAATTTGGGGACCCAGCAAGATGTGGCCTGAGCAGTGGCTGCCCCTGTAGACAGAGCATGGGCCCTCCAAATTGCTGGGTCCCCTCCACCCACCAAGATATTGCACTCAACCCCTGTAGTCATTTGAGCTTGGGTCTGCCACTCTAGGCTTTCCATATCTGAGGGTTCAGACTCACTTTTCAGCTCCTTCAATTTACAAGGAATTCTCATTTTTGAAAAGTAAGAACTCAGAATTTACTCAGAAGTAAATTTTTTCCCCCAAAGGAATCAGGTTATATCCCAACAGGTGATTTTTCGAGAACCAAGCAACTCATTACCCATCCTTCCTTTGGGTATCAGAGATGCAGTTTGGAGGGCTGTGTCGGGGGCATGGGCAGAGGCAGCCAGGATGACTCCTAGGTTAGTGGTAGATGGCAGAGCCTTTCTACACCTCCGAGGCTGGAAGGACTGACTGAATCCACTCAGTATATGTATACAAGAAAAAACCAAATATCTATGCAGTGCTTTGTGTTCAGTAATTGAGATGATTCACAAGAGGGCATTTAAAATTGTATTTAAAAAATCTCCAGCCTGGGTGACAAGAGGGAGACTCTGTCTCAAAAAAAAAAAAAAAATCTTGTTAGGCAGACATAACATACATTCGAGTGCACAGATCATAATGCACAGCTCAAAAAACTCCCACAAAATGAACATTACCAGCTCCCCAGAACCCCTCTCATGGCCCCTCTCTATCATGATCCCCTTCTTGCTCCTCAAAAGTCAACATCATACTGACCTCTAATACCATACTTGAGTTTTGCCTGTTTCCTCGAGAAACTGTATATAAATTGAATACTACAGTATGACTCTACTGTGCCTGGCCTATTTTGTTTACGGAAGTCTATCGTGTTCTTCTTGCTTGTATCTTAGTTTGTTCATATTCATTGTCCATAGTATTCCCTTGTAGGGGTATACCACCACTTATTTATCCAGCCTACTCTTAATGGGCATTTAGATGGTTTGCACTTTTTGGCTAGCATGAATACCATTGTCAAAGTGTGTATATTGGTTTACATTCTCACCAGTAGTGCATGAGAATTCTAGTTGTTCTGCATCTTTGCCAACACTTGGCTGTTAGTCTTTTGAATTTTAGCCATTCAGAGTGTGTTGTAGTAGCTCATTGTGGTTTTCATTTATATTTTTTTTATATTTTCCTGTTAATTAATGGGGTTCTTTATAGGCCATTAGGATTTCCTCTTTTGTGAAATTCCTATTCAAGTCTTTTGTTTTTCTATTTTTTGTTTTTCTTTCTTTCTTTCTTTCTTTCTTTCTTTCTTTCTTTCTTTCTTTTTCTGATTAAGAACAGAGTTTGCAAGTTTCTGCACTATTTTTTTTTTCTTTTGAGACAGGGTCTTGCTCTGTCACCCAGACTGGAGTGCAATAGCATGATCTCTGCTCACTGCAATCTCAGCCTCCCGGGTTCAAGTGATTCTTGTGCCTCAGCCTCCTTAGTAGCTGGGATTACAGGCTTGCATCACCACACCCACCTTATTTTTTGTATTTTTAGTAGAGACGGAGCTTTGCCATGTTGGCCAGGCTGGTCTTGAACTCGTGTCCTCAAGTGATCCGCCTGCCTCAGCCTCCCAAAGTGCTGCGATTACAGACGTGAGTCACAGTGCTCAGCCTTCTTCAGCACTATTGATATTTGGGGCTGGATGATTTTTTATTTTGGGGGGCTATTCTGTGCATTGTAGGGTGTTTAGTGGCACCCTTGGCCTTCATCCACTAGGTGCCAATAGCACCCCCACCTCCCAGTTGTCTCCAAAAATGTCTCCAGACATGGCAACATGTCCCAAGGGGGAAGGAAAAAGGGTAAAATCACCCCCAGTTGAGAGCCACTGATTTCTCTATGTATTCTGGGTAGGAACCCTATGTCAGTTAAATATTTTGCAAATATCTCCTCCCACTCTGCAGCATTCAGGCTCTTAAAGGTGTTTTTGATGAACAGAAGTTCTTCATGTAGTCCAGTTACCAATCTTTTTTTAAATGGTTAGTCCTTTTTTATTTCTGTTTCACACATCTTTGTCTGTCCTACCTTTTCTTCTGGAAACTTTATTTTTGTCTTTCACACTTAGAGCTACCATCTACATCGGGATTGACTTTTTGCATGGCCAAAATTAGAGTCAGACTTCATTTTTAAAATATGGCTATTCAATTGACTGAGCAACTTTTGTTGAAAACATTGTTCTTTCCTTATTGCCCTGGCGAGCCACAGTTGTCATAAATCAAATGTCTGTAATCTGTGGGGCTGTCTTTTATTCTGTTTCACTGATCCATTTATCTATCCTTGTAACAATATTACACTGTCTTAAAGACTTAGCTTTAGAATATATCTTGATATCCAGGAGATTAAGGCCTCCCACTTTGTTCTTCGAGATTGTCTTTACTGTTCTTGGCCCTTAGCAGTTTCATACAACTTCTAGAATCACCTTGTCAGTTTCCATTAAGGGAAACATAGTGGGGTTTTGTTTGGGATTCTCCCTATCAACTTGGAAAAAAACAAATATTTACAATATTCAGTCTTCCAATTCATGAAGATAGGATCTCTCCATTATGTAGGCCTTTGAAAATTTGTCTCTTGCTAAAAGAAGAAAAAAAAAAAAAAAAAAAAGCTTTTAAAAAAAAGAGCATGTGGCAGCTTCTTATATTACTCAAGTGTTGTTATTTTTCAAAATAGGGATTGTTTGCATTTTTAGAAGATTATTTTTCTTGGACTAAAAACTATTCTGAGTCCTCATTGCAGAGAGAGAAAGAGAGAAAGAAAGAGAGAGGAAGAGAGCATGCAGCCAAATTTCTTAGCCTGGCATTCAGTGGGTTTAGCAAGCTAGTTCCAGCCTGCCTCCTGCCCTCCTTACTATCTTATATATCTTTTCTTTGGGCCCCGTGAAGCTACTCCAAGTTTCCCCAATTCACCATGCTTTTGCTCCTACTGTCCTTTCTGCCTGCAATGTCAGGAAGGGCTTCGTGGAGAATGTAGTACCATCGCTGAGTTCCAAAGTAGGAATTTCTAGGCAGAAACAAGGGAATACCCATTCGCCACTAATGCCTAGCCAGGCCCAAGACAGGGTAGGAGTTCAATCAGTATTTGCCCACCTGGGATATTTGTCAGGTCCCAGACCTGGGTAATAGGCAGGGGCCCTGCGTGGCCACCCTTCACCCTCTAGGGGCAGCCAATCTCTGCCTTTCTGGCTCACAGAAGGAACCAGTTTGTCTCAAAAATGTGGAATCTACCGGCCCATCTTTCCGTAGTCTGCATCTACAGGGTGCCCATAAAGTCTGGAAACAGATATGATTTTGTTCATTACAGATTGGAGATGTCCTTGAGGACATTGTGTATGTTCACCTGTGTGTCCAGGGTTTGTGGGTACTTGGGATTTCTTAAGGGTTCCCTCTTTCTTAGGGACCTTGTAGGCTGGTGCTATGATCATCCACAGTCTCCCTTCTCCCATGGTCTGTTTCTCTCTGCCTCGCTGTTGCCACAGATAGTCTGGACAGATTAGAGCCTTGCCCCAACTTGAACCATGGATTTTTCTTTTCGAAATAAAACATAATAAAATTTTGGTGAAAATGGAAATATCTACATGTTTATTTTTAAGTGTTTTTTTTTTAATGTTAAGCTTTTCGGTTGGTTGGGAAACATCAAAATAGGTCATGTGTAACTTGGTTTGCTCACAAAACAGAGTGGCTCATACTTGGTATATTTAGAGAGGAGACGGAAGTGATTTTTTTTTTTTTTTTTGCATTCAGTTTTTCTCTATTTTTCTTTTTAAACCAAAAAGTGCTTGGAAAATTTCTCCACCCTCTCCACTGCTAGTGCATTTTCCTGGCCTTAAAATTCTGGTACAGGCTTCTGTTGCCCAAACAGAAGAGTTAAGTGTGCTGAGCTTGGCTTGACCTTCAGTGCCGCTTCTCTAAGGGCGAAAAGACATCTTTTTCAGGACTGGTGGTATTAATGGGTTGAGGAGGACAGTGTTCCGAAGGGCAGAAAAACACTTTCCTCTGCGATAAATTAAGGCAGTGACTTCAAACAAATTGTTTCGCCAGTGTCTAGCATCCCCCTTGTCTCTCGTTTTTGTCCACTTTGTACCAAATGCATTCATGAACATGGCAGACATTTTGCTGAAGGTCTCACAGGGAAGGACGGCTTGGAGACACACGCTCCATAAAAAAACAGCTTGGAAACCTTCCTCAAATGTGTTTGTTTTCCACAGTTCCTTCTTCCATAGTGTCCAATCCTATGAGTTCTTTTGTTTTTCCTTTTCCTCCTGGGTTTCCTGCCAGTCTTACCCTCTACCTCCATCACATCCAAAGGCTTCCCCGCTTATTATGCAGAGAAATTTGGTCTGGTGTCAGCTTCCACGCCCACATTTTAATTTTTTTATCCAACAGGGCATTCAGCAAATGAAGACCCTGCAGTTATCAGGACCAGAGCAGTAGGAAGTTATAAGTGATATTTTGCAGCAAGGCAGAATAATGTGATAGGATTGTAAGGGCTAAGCAGTGGAGTCCTAGAAGATGTTCTGAGCCCCTGGCTGCCTTGAGTTCTATTTCAGAAAGGTTATTTCTAATTTCTCCCCAGCCCCTAGCTCCAACTACCAGAGCCGGCCCCAGAACCACTCTCCCCTTCATGGGGAACAGACCCACACCCAACATCCCTATTATATCTGCAATCATCTGCTGACTCTGGTCTAAGGGATGTGTCTGGCCCTCAGCACAGTCTCTGAGGCCAAGGAGAAGATGAGGTTGCTAAAACTCCAGAGCACTAGCAGGCCCCCCTCAGTAATCTGTGGTTGCTCAGAATGATTTGCTTCATAAGCACTCCGAGATGTACAGATGGGGGAGAGTGATGTCATACCAGATTCCATGCTTGGCAGACAAACAGATGGATACGCAAATGGAATGAACAAGAGAGATGGGAGGGGTGTAAATGATGGGTGGTGGAGTCTAGAATCAGGTAAGCAGAGGGTTTCTCAGGCTACTCTGGAAGAGGAGTTCAAAATGACAAGACCCAAAGAACACCATTCTTTACGGCAACCTGGTACAGAACACAGGCACCAGCTCATGTCTGTCCTCATAACACCCTTGAGAGGTCACTGGAGCTTAGGAAACCAGGTGTTGCCCAGAAACATACAGTCAAAACTCGGATTCTAATGCTAGAGTTCCAGCCACTTCACCAGACTGCCTCCAAGAAGTTGCCACCGGTTGGCTGGAACTCTTGTTCCAAATACTATCTGATGATATTTTCCTTCTTCCCCATATGCCTTCCATCAAGAGGAAGTACACAGATATTCCAGAGCATCTGACCAAGTATCCTTGCATTTATTTGGGGGCATTATTAGTGCTCATTTCTTTTCATTCAAGATGCCAGCCGTTGGGGGCAAAGTTGCCCTGCTGAGCTCACGGTATAGACATGGGCAGTTGCTAAAGTAATCCCTCCCCACCTGGAGGTTTCACCTTGCATCCCAAATACCACCCCTGCACAGACTGGGGTCTCTCGTTGCTTTCCTCTGTGCCCTCCACTGGCCACACCAACTTCCTTATTTACCCATCTTAGGTGAGAACACCCTTTCTCCCATGGACTTCTACCAGTGCATTTCCAACTCTGCCCCTCTGGCTGTCCCAGGTGTGCTGTATGCTACAGCCCCTCCAGGTTTCTACGCTGCTGCTGTTCCCTGCCCCAGACTCTCTGCTTGTCCAGACCCTGACCTGCGATGTGGAAGTATGACAGAGGAGAGGGAATTCCAGGCAGAGTAGGAGCGGAGATAACCCACTCGCGGGGAGCGGAGGGTGGGGACGAGTCATTCATAGGGACTCCACGCCCAGTGGGCTGGAGCAGCAGATCTTGCAGGTCAGCCCAGCCTGTTAGGACCCTCCTTCCTGGCAGGGACCCTGCTGGCCCGTGGGTGATGTCTTTCTCCTTGGCGCTGCCTCCAGAACTGTGGCGAGGCAGCCGTTTTCAAATGTTTGTTTGGGTTTTCTGGAAGCTCTTTGAAGTTGGAATGAAAAATCTGCCTGGTGGTTCTGAAATGGCCTCTCCGGCTCAGCGGGCCTGGGTCCTGCAGCATTCCCTTGGTTCAAGGCTGAGTGCAATGCCACCTCCCATCACTGCCCAAATACGCATGGTTGGATTGAAATTCCCAGGCACTTCATCAGGCCCCTTTAAGAAGTCCTTTTTCCTCTATGTTGTTCTATGTGCTTCATCCACCTCACTAGTCAGGAGGTCCTTGAGGATTTGTATTCCCAAGACCTATCCCAATGCCCTATACTCAGTGGCAACCAATACTGACACAGCTCTTTAAAATTCATTGAGTACTTCCATGTTCTCTCTTCAGATGTATAAGGAAGGCATTCCCATTTTGCAGAGGAGCACACTGAGGTTCAGACAGGTTGGGCAACTTGCTTTCAGTGACTCAGCTAGGATGGGGCAGACTGAGTATTTGACCCTACGTGGCTCCAAAATCTGTGTTCCCTGCCTTCTGCCCTGCTTTTTCTGGATAGCCAAAGAGCTCCGTGCATGTTTGGTGCTGAGGTATTAGGGGGTTTAAGTCACAGGGTGTCCAGCACTCAGGAGCTGAGGCCACCCTCAGGTGTCTTGGTTTGCACCTGAGCCCTCTGAGGAGACAGGAAATGGAGGCAGCAGGACTCAGGCTGGGGTTGAGGTGTTTGGGGTAGCAGGAGAGGACAAGAAGCCGCTGATGTGGTAGCAGCCACACTCAGTGAAGTGAGAGGGGCCCTGGCCCAGAGGCCTGAAAGCCACTTCTCCTCAGCTGACAGGAATCGTATTCCATAGCACAGGAAACCTCTGTTTAGAGGAGGCCCAGTCAGGAGCAAAGGTTGTGGAGTCAAGGCTGTGAGTGTGTGTGTGTGCGTGTGTGTTTAATTTGTGGCTTCAACAGAGGGCAGACTTAAGAATGAATGAAAGAGGCAAACAAGGGCAGCTTGTCCCAAGTGGGGGAGGGATAAGTGTGGAGCCAGAGGACACCAGCTTCTGAGGGAGTCAAGTGCAAAGTCCTGGGCTCCCTGCAAACTGGGCCCTGCAGGAGGGCCAGCACCCTCAGCAGCAGCGGAACCGGCCAGACCTCCTGGCCTCCCTCACAGCAGAAGGGTGGGCCTTCAGCAATGGGGCCCTGTGTAGTGGGAAAAGGCAACACTGCGCTTGCCTTCGTGGTTAACTGGGGCTGTACTGCAAATGCTTCAGGAGAGCCCCCGCAGGCTGAGAGGGACATTAGAAAGTTCCATCCCCTTCATCTGCCCACCTCCCTTGGGCTGTGGGCTGCGAGCTGCATGGGGCACGGGCACGGGCACAGGCCTGGATGTGAGGGGCAATTCACCGACCCCAGTGGTCGTTCCTTCTGGCTTTTTATTTGTCCAATATTCCTTCAGTCTTGATTATGTCCCAGGCAAAGTTCTAGACACATTACACACATTTTCTTCCCTTGCCCTCACAACCACCCTACCAGGTAGGCACTATCCACCCCATTTTACAGCTGAGGACACAGAACTATAAAAATGAAGAAGTGGCAAGTCCAAGGACCCCTAACTGGGAAAGGTTGGGTGGGACTTGAAGCTGCGGGGTCTTTTTGAATGTCCTCCTCTAAGGGGTCTCCCAGGCCAGCAGGGAAGAGAAAGTCATAAGCACCCAATTCTGGTAGAAGGCAGAAAGAGGAAAGGGGGGTGTCTAAGTCAAAAGGGGCTTCCTAGGGGCTCAGAGGGTGGTCCCAGAAAATCCCAGGGGATCAGTGTTCTCCAGGAGTCTTGAAGGGCAAGTGTGATATGCAAGTGTGATAGAGGAGAGGGAATTCCAGGCAGAGTAGGAACAGAGATCACCCATCCACTTGCGTTCCACTCACGGGGCGTGGAGGGGGACGAGTCATTCATAGGGACTCCACCCCCAGTTGGCTCAAGCAGCGGGTCTTGCAGGTCAGCCCAGCATGTCAGGATCCTCCTTCCTGGCAGGGACGCTTGCTGGCCCACAGGTGATGCCTTTCTCCTTGGCGCTGCCTCCAGAACTGTAGCGAGGCAGCCGTTTTCAAATGTTTGTTTGGGTTTTCTGGAAGCTCCTTGAAGTTGGAATGAAAAATCTGCCTGGTGGTTCTGAAATGGCCTCTTCGGCTCAGCGGGCCTGGCTCTTACAGCATTCCCTGAAGAAGTAAACAGGCCTGTGCACGGGCAGCTGCAGGGGCCACACTGCTGAATTGCTGGGTGTCCCTGGCCGAGGCGTGGGAGGCCAGCCCTGGGTCCTGCAGTGCCCGAGTGTTTGCCCAGGTGCCCTGGACACACTAGCCTAGGGTGCAGGGACCTAGGGCGCAGGCACTGCCGCCTGAGAGGGAGTCCTAGGGGGTCCAGAACAGGAAGTCAGTGGTGTTTTATGTTACATTAGGAACACAAGCAGGCTTCCTGGAGTGGATTGAGCCTTGTGGTCGAGAAATAGGCAGGCTTGGAGGCTGTCAGGCTTCCTGCCGTGCAGCCGCCATGCCTCAATTTCATTAGCTGACAAAGCAGTTCTCTGTCCTCACTGGCCACAAGAGGAGGAGGACGCAGCTTTTGGAAACCTCCAGGGTGCTATCCCGGAACCTGGGGCCATAGCCAGGGACAGCTTGAGTGTTCCCTCCCGTCTCATCTCGTCCTCTGAGAGGCAGGCTGTGCCCCAGCTGAAGGGGGCAGCCGTGGCTTTGCCAGCTGATGGCTGCCATGTGGGAATTTGGACCTGGGCTGCCTGATCTTCAGATTTTCCAGCAAAGCTGGAAATCCAGATGTTCGTATGAAACTTTCCCGATTTAAACAATGTTTAAAAACACTATGCAGGATGATCTATACACATCTGCAGGCCAGACTTGGTTCCGAGGCAGCCAGTCAGTGACCTCTACTCTCCGCCTTCAGACACCCAGGCACCTAAGCAAAGCACCCCACAACAGTGATGGGGTGGGGGTGTAGCAAACGCTCAAGGAGGGACCCCGAGTCCACAGGCAAGAAAGGCATGGATCATCCTTCCCCTACTCCTCCAAAAGGGCAGGCACTGCTCCACTTCTTGGCTCCCGTCCACTCTGTTGGTACAGACATAGGGGAAGGGGACGAGGGATATGACTTCTAGAATTTGGACCTTGTTTCTTTCTCAGGCACTTTCACTTGCCCTTGGCGTGATCTCCTGCTGGTTCAGTCCACCTGGTATGTTTATCAGGAGGCTCTTTCTTTGTCCTTCCTTCTCCACTCTGTCCATGGCTTTCCCTCTTACAGGTCCTTGGTAGCTGCCAGAGCCCTCCCTCCAGGCGGTGTTGGCCAATGACAAGGCTGGGAGGCCAAGGCTGACCAATCAGAGCAGTTGGCCATATTGCTGGGAATTAACAGCAACATGGTATATGGGGAAAGCATGAGCTTTGGGATCAAACAGACCTAGATTCAATTCCTTCCCTAATTGGCCAAAAGAGCTTGAAACAGTTGCACAAATTTCCCACAACTCTGTTCCTCATCTGTAAAATGGGGATACTAATTCCTGGCGGGGATTACATACAAAGATGCATGGAAAATGTCTAGTACAGTGCCCGGGATATATTAAGAGCTCATCCATAATTGTCATGATCTGAGACAGTGACAACTATGGATGAGCTCTCAATATATTCTTGAGTTGCATGTCTATCAGAAGATGTTATGCCAAGTTCTCAACAGTCAACTTAGAAACACACTCTTAGAATAGAAATACGTTGGGTACCATTTGTACATATCTTATAGACGTATTTCCATTTCATCTTTTACCTATTCTCTTTTAAAGAAAATCATGGTGGATTAAAAGGTAATAAATTACGCACAAAGTAGCTTCTCACTTCTCACTGCCTTTCATTTTTCTTCACCTCCTACTTGGCCTTTCTCCCCCACCAAGACCTTTACTCTGGTCTCCTGTGTTTGCTAATTCATTAGTCAACAAATGTTTACTAAGCACAAAGACTTGTTCTTTGTTCTCAAGGGGCTGACAGCTAGGGAGGGAGGAAGACAGAAGATTGCAGCAAGGTTGAGGATAAAGAGAAATCCAGGGTTGGGTGCGGTAGCTCACACCTATAATCTCAGAACTTTGAGAGGCCGAGGTGGGTGGATCACCTGAGGTCAGGAGTTCGAGACCAGCCTGGCCAACATGGTGAAACCCCATCTCTACTAAAAATACAAAAATTAGTTGGGCGTGGTGGCAGACACCTGTAATTCCAGCTACCGGGGAGGCTGAATCACTTGAACCTGGGAGGCAGAGGTTGCAGTGAGTCGTGATTGTGCCATTGCACTCCAGCCTGGGCAACAAGAGCAAGACTCCATCTCAAAAAAAAAAGGGAGAGAGAGAGAAATCCAGGGTGTGGAGGGGCTTGGAATGCAGAAGACATCTGGAGATCTTACAGCAAGGCGTGAGAGAGAATAAGGGTCCTGGCAGCAGGAATGAGGAAAAGACAGATGCATGAGACCTGTAGAAAAACCTTCCAGGACGTCCCAGGGGTCAGAGGATGGGAAGAGCCAAGAGGAACTCCCCTTTTCTGTTTAGATGATTGAGTGGATGACATTGTCACCAACTGAAAGCAGGAGCAGCAGAGAACATCTTGCTAGTGAGAGGTGATGAGCTGGACCATACAAGGTGACCTTTAAAATGCTGGTGGCACATCCAGGTAGAACCACCCTGTAAATGATAACAGTGAACCCACTACATGCCAGACACATGCAGAATGTCTTAGGTGTTGTATCTTATTTAATCTCCATGATGGCCTTATGAGGGAAGGCACCATCATGATCCCCACTTTTCAGGTGACTATTTTAAGGGTCAGAAATATTAAGTAACTCACCAGTCCAATGGTCACTGGTCCAAGTGAGTAGAGCTAGTCTGACTCCAGAGCCCATCTTCTTGCCCATTTCATGTATTTATTCAATTAACATTTATCGAAGACCTACTATGAGGCTGGCACCATTTAAATGCTTTGAATGTATCAGTCAAGAAGACCTGCCTTCACGCAGCTCCTATTCTCCTGCGCACGTTGCCTCTGCTTAGAGACAGCTGAGGATATGGGATGACAGTGCTGCCTGGAGGAGCAGGGGAGCTGCTACACCCACCCCCACTCTGAAATCTCACTTCCTGGGTGAGGGACAGGTGCTTCCTTCACCCACCCACATCAGTCTATATCCCCATACTAACCATTTTGTTTTTTTTTTTTTTTTTTTTTTTTTTTTTTTTTTTTTTTTTTTGAGACGGAGTCTTGCTCTGTAGCCCGGGCTGGAGTGCAGTGGCCGGATCTCAGCTCGCTGCAAGCTCCGCCTCCCGGGTTTGCGCCATTCTCCTGCCTCAGCCTCCGGAGTAGCTCGGACTACAGGCGCCCGCCACCTCGCCCGGCTAGTTTTTTGTATTTTTAGTAGAGACGGGGTTTCACTGTGTTAGCCAGGATGGTCTCGATCTCCTGACCTCGTGATCCGCCCGTCTCGGCCTCCCAAAGTGCTGGGATTACAGGCTTGAGCCACCGCGCATACTAACCATTTTGCTTTGGGCTAGGCCAGGTGGCAGAAGGAAGGACAGACACTTGAGAAGGACAGTCATAACCCTTCTAACCCTTTTGCGGCATCAGTCTCAAAGGATTTCTATATGGGGCTGGACATATCCCTCCATCTCTATCAGCTCATGGTGGAGACCGTGTGTTGAGGAGATCATGAAGGGGCTCTTCCTCTGGGCGCTCTGTCACCCAGCCCCTAGCAGCCCACCCAGGTGTCAAGAGAGAGGCCTGCCCCTCACTCCAGAGAATAGCTAGGATCTTGGTGGCATGGCACTTTGGAAAGTATGAGACCCCTCCTTGGTTTACAGAAGAAGAAACTGAGGCAGGGAACAGCCAGTCATTGCCCAAGGCTTCCTGGTGAATTAGTGACAGAGCCAGGTGATAATGCAGCCCGTGTTTGTGTTGCTTCAACTCAGCCCCAGATCCTTCACTCTCCATGGGGGCTGTTCTTGGGGAAGCCAGCTTTGCACTCCCACTTCCCTGGAAGGCAGAGCACTAAGGCTGCCACCCAGCAACCACTCAGGCGGGCCCACACAGTCCCGGGCCAGCCTCTCTGGCACTCACACCCAGTGTCCGGAGCAGCTGGTCAGTGGGCGTGGAGTTCCTGCTTGTGTGCCCCCACCCCTGTTGTGCCCTCCCCCTGCCTGGGATGAGCTGCAGCTGCCTCGGGGCCTCTCTGCCTGTGTCCCCCAGCCAGCCTGTGCCCTGCTTTAATATCTCCTGGGGAAAATAGCTGGCAATGCTCAAACGACGAGCAAAGGCCATTAAAAAAAAAAAAAAAAAAAAAAAGCCTAATGCCAGGATGAGGGGGCAGGAGGGGGTGGAAACAGCTGCAGTCTCCTCTTCCAAATTTAGCCAGGTGACTGCTTTGCCCTGCTCCTCCTTCTCTGGGGTTTTTGGGTGGCCATTGCCTCCACCGTAGGACTGTGTTCCTCAAAACCACCCCCAGATGACTCACAGAGCTGTGGCAGCTCAGAGAGGAATGTCTATTCATTTCAGCTGGGGCTCTTTTAAGCCAGTTGGACCTGACCAGCAGCTCCACCATGGCAGAATTGGGCCGCCTCCCACTTCCTGTGTCCCCATCCGATTTCAGGGCCTACCATCCCCAGAGTGACAGAAGATAGCATGGAATGAGGCAGCCATGCTCAGATATCAGAGGTGCTGAAAACATCCCGAGGCTGCTGTGGAAACACAGCAAAGATTGGGGCATGGAGCGGGAGCGGGAGCAGGAGAGAAGCCAGGTGGCCCAGCCTTGTGTTGGGAGAGCAGGGCATGGCCCCAGCCCCAGGGTGCCCATGGGCAGAACTCAGCCCCAGAACCCAGCACACACCATATCCACTTCTCATTTATTCTCTAAGTGTTAGAAAGACCTTCAAACCAGCTCATCCATATGTTCCTAAGTATGAATGATTTGTAAAATGATGTTATGGATATATAGGGATAATATATATCCATAAATATTATCCATATACATATATGGATAAAGGTAAATTTTTCTGCATAACCAGTGATTTGACAATTATTTATTGGGCGATGACACTAATATCCGAGGAGGAATACCTTTCAAAAATATATTGAGGCTGGGTGTGATGGCACTTTGGGAGCCAAGGCAGGAGGATCGCTTGAGCCCAAGAGTTTGAGATCATCCTGGCCAATGTAGCTAGACCCTGTCTTTACAAAAAATTTAAAATTTAGCCAGGCGTGGTGGTGGATGCCTGTGGTTCTAGCTACTCGGGAGGCTGAGGCGGGAGGATCTCTTGAGCCTGGGAGGTCGAGGCTGCAGTGAGCAGTGATCACACCACTGCACTCTAGCCTGGTCAACAAAGTGAGACCCTGTTTCAAAAAAGTAACCAGAAATATATTGAGCAAATATTGTGCTACACACAGTGTGGATGATACAGGGAGTATATGAACATGGCACTAAAAAACCTGTCAATGGACCCTACTTGAGACAATATGGGACATGCTGATCATCACCTTTCTCTTCGTTCTGGTTTTCTGGTCTTCTTTTCTGGTCTCCTTCTCCTTGGTCTTCATCCAGGGAAGACAGACAGTTCCATGAACTGATTTTGATATAGTGGGATCTGGGACAGCAGGCATTCCAGCCTTTAACCCTCCCACAGTGACTTTGACTGTGACCTGGGATGAGGTGGGCAGGCCATAACTGAGGTGGAAAATCCTGTCAGTGAGCTAGATCGAGTCACTAGGCGGGGCTGGATGGGACCAGAAAAAATGGCTTAGACCCTGGAGTGTTGTGAAAAGACACACAAGGCAACTAGTGAAGCCAGCAGACATTCCAGCACCTGCCCTCCTCCTTCCATCCTCTAGATCTGGGCGACTCCTCCTGACACACCCACCTCATCAAATTCAGCCTGACCCTGTTCCGGGCAAGCATGCCCTCTGCCATATACACTCCCACCCCGAAACCTCACTTCCAGCCTGAGGGACGGGTGCTTCCTTTACCCACCCACCTCAGTGTAAATCTCCATACAGACCACTTTGCTTTGGGCCGGGCCAGGTGGCAGAGGGAAGGGGAGACACTTGGGAAGAACAGTCATGGAATACTTTCCATCTAACCCTTTGGCAGTGTCAGGCCCAGAGGGTTTCTATTATGGAGCTGGACATTTCCCCCATCCCCATAAACTCATGCACATAGGCCCGTGTGGGACATGCATTGACTCGTTCACTTATAGTCACTCAACCAACCAGAGCGCTCTTCCCCTCCCTCTCTCTGGGTCAGTCATGCTTGTCCTGCAGGTCTCCAGATACCCCAAAGCAGGCTTTTCCTCCCCCAGGAAAACCTTTCCTGTGCTTCACCTGCTGGGTGGATCACCTGTCAGTAGTGCTTAGCCTGCAGTCATCATCGTTGTAGTCACAGGCCTCTGGAGCAGCTATTCATGTGCTTGGCCGTCTGGGTCAAGGGAACTGATGTTCAAACAGGATGTGTGTAAGCTCGTCTTCTCACTGAGGTGGTACTGATACTGCTCAGGAAACTAGTGAGGAGTGAACTTGGTGACTAACAGCAGCTTAGAGACAGTGTCATCTCTTTTCTCAAACCCGTGTGGAAGGGAGAAAGGCCTGCCTGCCAGTGGTCCTGAAGCCACTCAGTGGGGCAGGATTTGAGTGATAAGTTCAAGATCTGAAAGATCAAAGGTGGCTGAAATGAAAAGGACACTTTCTAAGCATAAGTGTGAAGTTCTAATTCCTGGCTTAGCAATTCAGCTGTTGATACTAGAGCCTAATAATCACTCACTCTGGTGACAAGACTTGGGGGCTTTAGTCAGTGATTTCCATTTCCTGGCTGTGCACTGGAAGCCCTGAGCACATTTTTAAAAGATCAAGTCCTGGGTCCCATACCAGAACGTTCAGAATGAAGATCTCCAGGAAAGGACTTAGGAAATTGTATATTTTAAAAGTTCTCCAGGGGGTTCTTTTGTAGCTTTTGATTATTTTGGGGGTGGGGTGGGCAGGACAGGGTCTCACTCTGCCATGCAGGCTGGAGTGCAGTGGCATAATCTTGGTTTACTGCAGCCTTGACCTCCCCAGCTCAAGCCATCCTCCTACCTTAGCCTCCCAAGTAGCTAGGATTACAGGCATGCGCCATCATGCCAGGATAATTTTTGTATTTTTAGTAGAGATGGGGTTTCGCCATGTTGGCCAGGCTGGTTTTGAAGTCCTGGCCTCAAGTGATCAGCTCACCTTGGCCTCCCAAAGTGTTGAAACTGCAGGCGTGAGCTGCTGCACCCAGCCTTTCTGTAGCTTTTGGAAACTAGTGAGGAGTGAACTTAGGGCTTTTTGGGAAGCATCATCTATTTATATCAATAAAGCAAATGTGAACCAACAGAAAGCTTCCGGGTTGGGGTGCAGTCTGGGCTCACCACAGCTCCAGCAATGACTCAGGACCATGTTGTGAAGAAAGTGAAGATCAAGTCCCTAGTCCCTTCACTGCTGTACCACCTGGGAGTAGGACCCCCAGAATCCAATATTTCAGGTATTTCATCCACTCTAGCAACATGCCTTTGACAAAGAGCTGCAATTTGTGCCTGTGTGATGATTCTAGTCACCAAGGGCAGTGGCCAACAAGGCTACTGAGAAAATAGATCCTCACTCCATGGGCTCAGAAGGCTGATGCTGGGACCATCTTCTTTCATTCTGGCAAAACCGTGGGTTTCTTCAGAATGTCAAAATGCAGAAGGGCGCTGTGGGTGGCAGGATGCTTGCTGGCCAGGTAGCAGATGCAAATCAGTGTCCCTGTCCACCCGGGAGGAGCCAGGAGCAGAAGGTGAAACAGTGAGCCGTGGAGATGCTCAGCTCTTCCTGAGATTCCTTCCATGATTTCCAGAGACGGTGAAGTCACGATGCACAGCTCTCCAGCATGTGCATCTCCTCCTCAAATGCCTTCTGCAGGGACAAAGAGGCTTTATCCTCAAGAGTGGGACACAGTTCTGTACCCAAATGTGGCAGATTGAATGGAGATAATGATCTTCAGAACTTTAAGAAGGAGATGACCCAGATAAAACAGAAATTGGGTAATTTATCAGAAAGCCTGGAAAAACGTCTGAGAGGTACCCTTGCAGGAGACTGAGGTCTGGAAGGGCTGAGGTAGCGTATTCTTATTCTGGCCTCCACAGGCCACATGGACTCCTCCTATCTGGCCTCGTCACCAGGCCTCTGCCAGCCTTTTTCCTATAGAGAAGCCACTCACGCTCCACAGTTCTGGGAAATGGACTGTGAGATTTAGTTCCTGGACAGCCGCCCCTCAGCTGTTCCTGCTCCATGCTCTGACACCTTGGGTTGGCCTCAGACAGTCCATTCAACACCTTGTAATACATTTATAGACCTGTGGCTCAGGAACAGCTGTGGGGAAGGGCAGAGCTTCAGCAGGCCAAGCCCCAAGCCTATGGGGCCTTTTCTTCTTGCCTTGGACTCAGGTAGTGGCTGGCATTTCCAGGGAGAGGGCTGAAGTTCAGTTCACATCATCCCATTTATGGAGGATCTCTCTTGGGGTTATTCTTCCAAGGAGCATCAACAAGAAAGGAAGGAAGCCATCTCTTGATGTCCTGGAGCACTGCCTGCCCATAGATGAGAAAGGGTTCCCAGGTGGAAAGAAGGGGTGCAGGAAACTGCACCCAAGATACCAGTTTCCCCAGCTTCTGAAAGTAGGGACAGCCCTGCAATATGGGGTGCAGCTGCCTAAGAGGGACTAAGTAGGCCATGCAGGGTCACTCCACATGAATCTTTTCTGCGCTCCCAGAACTCAGACCTCAACCTCCTCACGGTCATTGTGTTCTCTAATGAGCGCGTGCGTACACACACACACACACACACACACACACACACACACACCCCGGCTGCAGGGATCTCTTTAGACTTTTATTTTATTTTATTTTTTTTGAGAGCGAGACAGAGCCTTGCTCTGTTGCCCGGGCTGGAGTGCAGTGGTGCTATCTTGGCTCACTACAACCTCTGCTTCCCAGGTTAAAGTGACCCTCCTGCCTCAGTCACCCAAGTAGCTGGGATTACAGGCATGCATCACCACACCTGGCTATTTTTTGTAGAGATAGGGTTTCACTATGTTGGCCAGGCTGGTCTCGAACTCCTGACCTCAAGTGCTGCCCTGGCCTCCCAAAGTGCTGGGATTACAGGAGAATGAGCCACTGCGCCTGGCCAATCTCTTTAAAATATATCTAGAGTCCATGTCTCTCTCTTGATCTCCGGACCCACCTATGCAACTGCCCACTGCACCTCTACATCGGCCATCTGAAAGCACTTCTAATTCAGCAGGAACTCCCAGCCAGCTGGGAAATCTGCTCACCATTGCCTTGGCAAGGAGCCTACTCTCTACTCCAGCTACAAACCCCTGAGTCACCCTGGCCTCCTCCCTCTTGCTCACCCACTTCACGCCGTGGGATCGGTTACTGACTCTGCCAGTGACCTGAGTTCTCAGGCCAGTTCACTCCTTAGGCCCAGTTCTAGTTACTCGTGTGCTGGACAAATGAGGTGAATGAGGCTACTCTTAATCTAAATGTCCTGTGTAGTTGAGCAAAATGAGCACCAGAGAGAGAGAGAGACAGAGAGAGAGAGAGAGAGAGAGAGAGTAAGCAAGTAGGTTAACTAGGAAGTGCCCTGTCAAATTGCTGTTATCAGGGAGGTTCTCAAAAATGAGGCCAGATTGAAATATATGAAAGGAAGTGAAATACCTGAATGGATGGGAAGGGATTCCAGGCAGGGGAGTTGAGCAAGTGAAGGCAGAGAGGCAGAGATGCTCAAGGATGACCCAAGAGACAATGCATGGCCCACTGTGCCTGACACACGCTGGAAACGAGCTGGCCCAAGGTGTGATGAGTTAGGTAAGGGCCACTCTCTGCTAAGCCGTCAAGAGTTTGTAAGCAGTGATGGTGGGGAGAGGGCGGCACTGAAAGCTTTAGAACAAGACTGGAGCATAGTGAATACGTGTTTGGGAAGGTTCCATTGGCAAAGTAGTGTTCAGGGAGAGGAGGCTGTTGTGGCTGTCCAGGCAAGGGACGGGCAGAGCAGGGAAATGTGAGGGTTGGGGGTGGGAGAGGTGGGAGGTGCATGTAGGAGGGGTCGGAGGGGTGTCTTTGGCGGGAGCTGGCCAGGGGAGTGATTCTTAATCAGGGATTTTGGGCATGTGTACAAGGACAGAGTGGTGGCAGCTTCTTTATTGTCATCTTCTTTTTTTTTTTTTTTTTTTTTTTTTTGAGATAGAGTCTCGTTCTGTCGCCTAGACTGCAGTGCAGTAGCACAATCTCAGTTCAATGCAACCTTCACCTTCCAGGTTCGAGTGATTCTCATGCCTCAGCCTCCCAAGTAGCCGGGATTACAAACATGTGCCACCACGCCTAGCTAATTTTTTAATATTTTTAGTAGAGACAGGGTTTCACCATGTTGGCCAGGCTGGTCTCAAACTCATGGCTTCAAGTGATCCACCTGCCTCGGCCACCAAAAGTGCTGGGATTACAGGTGTGAGGCATCACGCCCAGCGGTCATCTTCTTGTTATTTTCCCAAAGAGACGTGTCCTGTAGGGTGGGTGAGGAGAAGCCATGTTGTCAGGGACTTTGCTGCTCCCTAAAGTTGCTGATGTGGAGGGAAGGGGGTTCCTTTTCACTGTGGTGATCCCCACAGACTCACCTACAGTCTGGCTCAGTTTTCTCCCAGGTCTGTCTGCTCATCCCCTTACTCGTCAGGGCTCTGGGATTGTCAGTGACAGAAACCCAGCTCCAAGGCAACAGAGAAGGTGAAGGTGCAGATAATCTGAGATAGGATTGAGAAATGAAATTCTGGAAACACCTTTGGGGGAGGCAGGCTCAGGGACGGCTGAAAACAGGGCTGCAAGGCTCCAGTGCCAACAGGGAATGGGGCAGCTGATGGGGCTGCTGCCTTGTACTGAGTAACTTTCACCACAGCAGTGAGACAGATTTCAGACTCTTTCTAGCTCCAAACCCAGGATCCAGGGAAGCAACTTACTGGTCTGGCTTGAGTCAGGCATTTGCCTGTGGACCAGTTGGCAGGGGCCAGTGCCAGGGTGGTGCTAGCCCCCATGGGAGTCCCTGGAGTGACTCTGTGGGAGGGGGAGGGGCAGGGCATAGGGGAGGGGAGGCGGGCAGACAATCCTGGGGTCGCTGCAGCTCCACAGCAGGGCCAGGGAGCAAACAAAGGGTGAATGTAAGACAGGGATGCGGCCAGTGATTGGCTAACAAATCTAATCCCTCTCTAGGTGAGGTTCTTTTTAGAGTTAACATGAGTCATTTGTTCATTGATCTGTTGAGCATTGATTCTGTGATTCATCCATCAAGCATTTACTGAATTCCTAGTCTGGGCCAGGCCCTCAATCAGAGATAGAAAAGGGAAGAAAATAAGGTTCCCTGCCCTCCAGTCGTTCATGTTCTAGCATGGGAAATCCACGTAATAAAATTCTATAATAATAAGAGACCTATGCTGAATAGAGGTGGAAAATAAGGAAGAAAGAGTGATTCATTCTTCTTGGGAATTTATTAAAGGCTTGATGGGTAGTAGGGTTCCTCCAGGCATTGGTGCTGGAGAAGAGCCTTCCAGCAGAAATAGCAATGTGATAAAAGGCGCAGACCATGAGCTCATGTCGGACATTGGGTGGACAGGGGGTCTTCTGGTGGTACTAGCATGGCCAGAGTATAAGTTAGAAGGTGGCGTGGGTCATGAAGCGAGAGAACAGGTGAGATTGAGTAGACATCTAGGGGCCACTTCTTGAGGGACCTCATACAGCAACACGGGTTTTGGAAGGGTGTAAAATACAAGATTTTCCTATGAGAAAGACTATCCTGGCAGCAGTGTAGGCGATGGACTGGAAGGAGGAGGAAACTGGAGATGGGCTGACCATCAGGAGGCCACCGTGAATGTCAGGATAGAGAGGTCCTCCTGCACTGAATAGATGATGAGGAAGTAGAAGGCTATGGGCAGAACTTCAAGGGGGACAGGGTAAGTTCAAGAACAAGGGTGAGAGGAGGCAAAGTTTGCAGGGCAGGAAGAAGTGCTTGATTGAGAGTTCACTGCTGTCTTCTGTTGGAATTGTTCGTTCCTTGGCACAGCAGAGTGGTGAGAAAATGCAATGGCTTGAAATTCTGTTAACTGGGACCCTGGAACAGAAGTACCATTTGCCGATTATGTGAATTTGGACAAATCACTTAACCTCTGAGATGTGGTGGGAGTTAAACCATGTAATAGTAAATAGCCTGATACCTGGCACACAGAAGGCCCTTGAAGTGTGACATTTACACCAGAATCAGAACCTTTTTGGACTCCATGGGCTACTTCCAGTGTGTGTGTGTGTGTGTGTGTGTGTGTTGTAATTGGAGAGGTACGATTAGTAACTAGTAGAAGCAAAAATATTATTCTAGGTTGGTGCAAAAGTAATTACGTTTTTGCTGTTACTTTTAATAGTTGCATATAGAAGACAGCATTTGCTTTTATGGCATTGGAAACATTCTGACTCAGCTTACTGACATTTCCTCTGCCATCGTCTTCTTTCATACTGAAGTGTGGTTTAAAAAAATATATATATATATATCTCATTTCTCCCCATTCAAAGAAGGGTTTATGCCTCTGCTTTCATGTCCCAACATACTTTGAGGGATAGTCTCACCCCCTCCCTTTTCCCCTTGTATGCCAGGACCTTGGAGAACAGCCAAGTAAGGTGGTGCTTATCTCATTTTCAGTCCTGAAGGAGGAGGAAGATAAAGTGTGTGCAGTGTTAAGTGTCTGGAAGGCGTTTATTTGATTTTCAGCTTGTCTTTGTTCCAACATGGATTGAATGGTAAACACACGAGAGTGGCTCCCAATAAGTGCCTGAATAGCTGAGGGGCAAAATGTCCCAGTGGCCCACACCCACATGTACTATCATCATGAGCCCTTCAAGCCTGTACAACTCACTCCTGTCCAGCCCTGGGATACCGGTTGAGTCAGGAGAATGACTTCCTCTGTTCTTACAAAGTCCTGGCCACCAGAGATGGTACTGTTAGCGCAGGAAAGACATGGAAAATAGGGTAGAAATCTATGCAGAAAAAAGTGTTTGTTGTGGCTGAAAGTTCCGATGCCCATTTAAGACCCTGGGAGGAAAAAATCAGATCACTCATGTATGGGCTGAAGAACTAAGACTTTTGGTTGCAAGTAAGAGAAACCAAGTCTAGCTACATTTAGTCAAATGGAAAGGGGGAAAAAAGCAGGGGTTTTGGATTTACAATAAGGACATAGGGAATGTCTCCAAGCATCAAAGGCAGGAATACAGCCAGGCCACAAGAAGGGACTGAAACCAGGAGAAAAATAATCAGCCCAGCTTTGGTCCCTTGTGCCCCTGGTCCAGTCTGTTTGGCCTGGGAGTGAGAAATCTCGCTGAACAAGCGTGACTCTAGGAGGTCCATCCTATGAAAGGGTGGATCACAGAGAGGGCTCTGGAACAGAGTGGAGACCCTGGCTCAAGGCAGAGATTTGGGAAGCCTTACAATATGGTGGTCTTTGAAACCCTAAGAAGGGAATTGACCCAATTCAAATGGCATGGATCTCATAGTAAGAGGTAGGACTACTTGAGAGAGAAGATCAAAACAGGGAGATTAGATTCTAAGGGCTCTAGAACATAAGCTCTAAGGGCAAGCATTGTTTTCTCATCTCTCTGCTCTCCCAACCCCACCTCCCAGACTTAAGGACAATGGTGTATACATAAGAAGGACTGAATAAACGTATAGGTTGAATTGCATAGAATAGACATTATTATAGATCAAGACAGTTGAATATGGATGATTTTGTATTGTTCAACCTAATATGTGATGCACGAGCACTGGGTTGAATTGAGACTTTGCTTTGAATCTTTGTTATGGAACCTTGGGGCAAGTCATGGGCTTGAGGGTTTTTAAGGTTATTCCTTGGACCCAGGTGCTGGAAACACAACTTCCAAATTTAATACCCAGAAGCAAACTGACAGAGGCAGGAACAAGCTGGAGTCAGAGAGATCTGTGTTCAGATTCTAACCAGGCACTGTCCCCTAGGCCTCTGCAGGCCCTCAGCGAGCCAGCAAGGCCTGCCCTGAGATGACAGTGCCACCTCCTCTCTCTGCCAGGACCACTTTCTCTCATTTTATGGAGAAAAGCAAGGAATAACTTTTTCCAACTGAAGCCTCTGGAAGATCTTAGGCAACACGGCCGACTACAGCTGAAACTAGGCCAGCATCCTGGGCCACAGCTCAGCTCTGCAAATGCAGCCAGAGCCTGAGGCGGGAGCTCTTCTCTCTGCCTGGCAACTTCTCCTGGCTATAAACCAAGCGTGGGCTACAGCCTCTGGGAGACCAGGCTGAAGGCCCAGGAGATACTTCAGGCAATTTGCAGTTGCTCCCTTGAATTCCATTTTTAATAGCATCTGTAGGGCAGGGAGCACAAGGCTGACCTGTGAGCCTGGTATCCTGACTTCTCAGGGCAAGACTCTTTCAAAAGTATGCCTTGAGCATACACATTTGTTTTCAGCAAATCAGTCTCTGCTCTGCCCTTTTGGAGAACACAGCTAACAATGGAAAACAACTTTTATATAAGAGAGCTAACTGCAAACCGGGTGCTTTCCTAAGCATTTCATATATATTATCTCTTTGAATCCTCTCGAAACCTCAATTAGGCAGAAGATACTTAACAGCCTTATAAGCCACACAGGAATCTTAGCTTAAAAATGCAAAGGGAAGTCATGGGGAGGGAAAGGAGAAAACCAGGAAGAGGAAAAATAAATCCATGAGATAATGTTATAAGATATAGTGAAGCCATACCTACTTTAAAAAAAACCTACAGAAATTTCCCAGACCTGCAGAGCCACTAAGTGGAACATGCAGGGGTCAAACTATGTCTCTGGTGGCTCATGCCTGTAATCCCAGCCCTTTGGGAGGCCAAGGCAGGAGGATCACTTCAGTTCAGGAGTTCAAGACCAGCCTGGGCAACATGACATAGTGAGAATAAACAAATTAAAAAATTAGCTCGGCATGGTGGTGTGTGCCTGTAGTCCCAGCCACTCAGGAGGCTGAGATGGAAGGATCGCTTGAGTACAGGGATTTGAGGCTGCAGTGAGATGTGATCATGCCACTGCACTGAAGCTCTTTGAGACAGAGTGAGACACCATCTCAAAAAATAAATAAATAAAAATAAAAGTCAAAGCTCCTCCTCAATAACATTTAGTAACATTTATGGAACATGTGCTTACCTCACTCTTCCTCACAACTATTGTTTGAGGAAGGTCCTATTGTCACTAGCATCTTTCAGATGAGGAAGCTGCAGAACAGGGAGGTACCAGAACTTGCCCAGGTTCACACAGCAAATGAGTGGTGGAACTGGGAACTGGGCCGAGGACACCTGCCTCCAAAGTGTCTTGTTGGGTTGGAGAAGGATGGCGGCAAACACAGCTCATTCTTGCTGCATTTTGGTAGCAAAGTTGTGCCTTCTTTTTTTTTTTTTTTTTTCTTTTTCTTTTTTTTTCTTTTGAGATGGAGTCTCACTCTGTTGCTCAGGCTGAAGTGCAGTGGCATGATCTCAGCTTACTGCAACCTCTGCCTCCTGAGTTCAAGCTCCTGCCTCCCGGGTTCGGCTCCTGTCTTGGCCTCCCAAGTAGCTGGGACTATAGGCATGCGCCACCACGCTCGGCTAATTTTTGTGTTTTTAGTAGAGTTGGGGTTTCGCCATGTTGGCCAGGCTGGTCTCGAACTCCTGTCCTCAAGTGATCTGCCTGCCTCGGCCTCCCAAAGTGCTGGGATTACAGGTGTGAGCCACCACACCCGGCCCGTGCCTTCTTTTTGCTCCCAAATCCCATTTTGTTGGAGTTCCCTGAAGCAGTAATAGTAAGGCAATTGTGTGGTAGAATATATTAATGCAATTGGATATTCCTTTGCCATTCTAGGAAATGAACTACTGATACACACAGCAATGTAGGTGAATCCCAAAAGCATGTTGAGTGAAAGAAGCCTTGTACAAAGGTCTGCATACTGGATCATTCCGTTTACATGAAGTCCTAGCAGAGGCAAAGTGAATCTATGGAATGTTTCTGGTATTTCTCACCTAGAAGAGTGGTTGCCTCTTGTTGGAATTGGCTGGGAAGGGGATGAGGGAACTTTCTGCGGTGATGATAATGTTCCAGACCTTCCTGGGGATCTGGGTTTCAGAGACATACGCATTTGTCAAAACTCAACAAGTGTGTGCTTTAGGTTTGTGTGTTTTATTTACATGTAAAATTTCCCTCAAAAGATGAAAAAAAAAAAAGAATATGGAACTCTAGTTAATAATATGTAGGCTGAAGTGTTTAAGGGGAAATATTGCCGTGGTGTCTTTAATTTACTGTGAAATGCATCCAAAGACTAAGATTGATTTCTGGATGGACAGATAGATATGCAATAAAGAGGCAAAATGTTACTGGTAGCATCTAGGTTGTGGCTGTATTAGTGTTCACTGTGAGATTATTTCAACTTGGTTGTGAGTTTGAAAATTTCCATAGCAAAATGTTGGGTTGGAGGGAAAAGCGATTATGTGGAACCCTGGGGTCCCCTAGTGGTGAGTTAGGGGTCCCGGAGCTCAGAATTGCGAGCTGAGATTACGCAGTCAGGAACTGTTATCATTACACATCTCTGTCACAGCTCCCTGGCCCAAGTAAGCGTTAAAATATGCATTTCCCTGGGTCTCACTTTAGAGAGAGAATACTGAGGCCCAGGGAAGACCTGCCATGGTCTCTCAGGACTAGAACCCAGGACTCCCTGTTTCTGGCCACTCCTCCCAGCTAGCTTTATCAGAACCCATTTTCTTTCATAGAACAGGGCCTTTTGTTCTATAGCCCAGGGCTGTAAATTTCACCTGCATGCAGAGATCCAGGTAACTGATCCCATCACAATAAGCCGGTGGCACCCAGGGCAGTAAAACAGGCCTATGCGTTAGAACCCCACCTGCCAGTGGCTTCCTGTAGGTGTATTTGAAGTAGTAGGAAACCAGAGTGGTTTCTACAAATAAATAACCCAAGAAAAGACAAGCCTGTCAGATCAAAGGAGGACTCTGGCCCAAACTTGAACTAAAATCAAGTGTGCTCTTTCGACTCCACTCTGGCTGGGCAGAGGGAGGAGTGGAGAAAGTCTATCTGCCGTGCAAACATTCCCTGTCTCTGCCCTTCCTGGGTTTGTGTGAGCCTGAGAACAGGAGCCCAGGAGGAAGGCTGCACTCTCTGAACTGCTGCCAGGCCCTGCCTCATGACATTCCATCCTGGCTTCCAGGCACAGCAGGTGCCAACAAATTGGCCTCTTGTGTGTCCAAGCCTAAGGGGCTCGTTCGTGAGCTGCACGCCTGTCTCGGGGCTCTCACATAAGCCCGCTAGGGCTCCCAGCTCTTTGAGGAACTTTTCACGGCATCCTCTGTGTTTGGTGGCCCTAGTGGTTAATATAATTCTTCCTGGGGGAAGGGAAGAAGAATGGAAAGAGATGCACAGAAGCCAGCAGCTCTGACTCCTCTCATGGTGGGGAAGGATGAGGGCAGAAGGTGTCTTAGAGCAGAGGAAGGACCCTTAGAAGTTGAAGTTTGCAAACTTCACTGGGCACATTAGTCACTGAGGATTGCCAGTCAGTGGCCTGGGGCAAGACCTCTGGTTTCTAACAGGCTCTTGGGTGATGCTGATGTTGCTGGTCCCTGGACCACACTCTGAGTAGCATCACCAGTGACCAAATCCCTCCCCTCATGAAGTTTGTTGACAATAAGCAAACTCATTGGTGAATATATGATTATAAACTGTGTGAAGAAAATAACCAGGATGCTACAAAGGGTATTGAGGGAGGGACCTTCAGATAGGAAGAAGATGGCAGGAAAAGCATCTGTAAGAACAGGACTTTAGACTGGGACTTGAGGGTGAGTGGAGTAGGGAAAGCATTCCAGGCAGAAGGAGCAGCATGTGAAAAGTCCCTGGGGCAGAATCAAGCTTGCCATCATCAAGGAAATGACAGAGAGGCCCATGTTGGATGGGTGGAGATGGGCATGAGATGAGGCTGGAAAGTGATCAGGCCACACAGGGCTGTATAAAGGGCTGTACTTCATTCTAGGTGTGATGGGAAGCGCTTGGAGGGTTTTAAGCAAAAATGTGCCACGATTCATGCTGGTGCGTCTGTGGAAGATGGATTCGACTAAGGTGGGGAGTATGCTGGTGGGTGGTTCTTCATGATTGTGGTGCACAATCCTTCATGAAATAGTCGTCAACCTTAGTGGCAGTGAAGGTTTTCATTCTTTCTGATGTCGGTCACATTTCCTAGGGAACTGCATGTTTTGGGGACACAAAACAATTGAGGAGAAGAAATCTTCTTTTCCAATAAAGTAATGTAAGGCCTCATTAATTAAATTACACTTTATGAGAGCAAAAAGACTTGTAAAGAACTAACCTTCAGCTGGGCTCCGTGGCTCAAGCCTGTAATCCTAGCACTTTGGGAGGCCGAGGCGGGCAGATCACCTGAGGTCGGGAGTTAAAGACCAGCCTGACCAACATGGAGAAACCCCATCTCTACTAAAATATATATATAGGGAGGGGGGAGGAGGGAGGGATTGCATTGGGAGTTATACCTGATGTAAATGACGAGTTGATGGGTGCAGCAGACCAACATGGCACAAGTATACATATGTAACAAACCTGCACGTTATGCACATGTACCCTACAACTTAAAGTATAATAATAATAAATAAATTTTTTAAAAAAATATATATATATATATACACACACACACACACACACGCACATATACATATACATATAAAATTAGCTGGGCATGGTGGTGCATGCCTGTAATCCCAGCTACTCGGGAGGCTGAGGCAGGAGAATCACTTGAACCTAGGAGGCAGAGGTTACAGTAAGCGGAGATTGTGCAATTGCACTCCAACCTGAGCTACGGAAGCAAAACTGTCTCAAAAAAAAAAAAAAAAAAAAAGGCTAACCTTCATCTTTTTTTCTCCTGTTGGCTCCTTATTAGTTAGGATTGTTTCCATAGTGAATGTCAAAAACACAGCTCAAATTGGCTTAAATGAAAAAGGAACTTTGTTGGCTCATGCAATTGAAAAGTCCAGGGATTGTAGTAGCTTCAGGCATATTTGGGTCTGGGTGCTCAAGTATTAGCTTTCTCCATCTCTAGGCTCCACATTCCTCTGTGCAAGCTTCATTCTCAGGGATCCTCTCTCAATATAGAGGCAAGTGTGGCCCCAGCAACTCCAGGTTTGCCAACCACAGTGGAATGAGATCCAGCTTTCCCAGTAGTTCCAGCCAATGTCCCTTTTTTTTTGGCTTGGGTCATATGAACATCCCTGCACCAATCACAGTAGCCAGGGGAATGGATCTATCCATTGGCCAGGCCAGGTCACACATCTACCTTAGCAGCAAGGTGGGCAGGTCAGCCCCAGTTGAGCCACATGGTCTGAGAGTAAAGGGAGAGATGGCTGCAAAGGAGGATCAAGGGGCTGAATTCGGGAGCAGGGAATGAAACCGGCAAACATCCTCCGTGGGCTCCTCATTCATTTTGAATGTAGCACCTTCTCCCGTCAATCATTAAGGCTGGTTCCAATTCATCACATTTTGTTCTAAACCTGTGTCTGGATCTTGTCCCTCCTGAAGACATCTAGCTCTGGGAGCAGGAGGCATCTTGCTGGCAATGATGCCCTACCTGTTCCATCTCTCCTGCTGCTCCCAGCAGAATATGCCTTTGCCCAAGTCAGAAGGCCTTTGCCCCACAAGGCCCTTGTTTCCAGTTTGAAGGACACCCCTAGTTCACAGTCCACACGCCGAAAGGCAATGGTGGGCCTACCCTGGGTCTAAACACAGATTTCAATCCATGGCATTCGTGCTGACTCCAGGTAGACTGTATCAGAATCGAATGGATTGTAGAGCACCTAGTTATTGTGCACCAAGAACTGGAGAATTGCTTGGTTTGAAAATCCCCTGCACATGTAGTGGTCGGAAGTATTGGAGTAGTGGAGGGAAAAAGCAGTTTTTCCTTCAGTTGGTGGAGAGAAGAAAACACGTTTTCCCCTTTCCACTGTACCTCTAGAAGGGCTTTACCTGCATCAGAATCTTTCAGGGTGTCTGGCAGGGGTGCAAATGCAGATTACTGAGTCCTGCCCCAGCTCCACAGAGTCAGAACCCTAAGGGTAGGGTGGATCTGCCTGCTTGTCAAGATCTGCAGAGTAATCTCCCTGTTTCTCACTCATACACATGCACACATGCGCACACACACACATACACATACAGGCACACGCACACACATTTTCTAGACCTTTCCAGCTCAGGTTGTTGGCTCCACCTGCTTTCAAGGCCTATGGGTGAGTCTCTCCGGTGCTTCGTTCCCCCGTTCCTTTGTTTAATTTGGAAAGTGGGTGCTTTAGAATTACACTTCTATCATACAAAAATAGTTTGAACACACAAAACAGAGCCACACATATAGCCACTCCAATGGCAGCTAACATTTTCCAGGATCTTCTGGTTTTGAGAACTTCTTTCACGTCCAAGTATGTATGGTGTGGCCCACTTAGCTAGAGTCCAGCCTTCCTGGACCCTGTCACATTACCTGTCTTCTCTCTGGGCACTAGAATCTTAAAGACAGTTGTAAGTGGGACCCACACTGTCTGAGATAATGTACTTGCAGTGCTTGGAGGCATCACTCCAAAAGGATTAGTTGTTGGTGTGAAAGCCATGGATGGGATGAGAATGGTACAATGCTTGCTGCAGAGTTTATTTAAGCCAGCATTGCAGCACTGCAAACACCACATCCAGCGCTGGGGATTTTCAATGCCCATCTCACCTAACAGGTAATCAATGAAGCTCTGAGCTGAGTGGGCATCTGCTGCAGAGAAAGATTGTTTCTACAGCATGCCCTGCCTCAAACACTACACATGTCCCTCTTATCCCTTCCCACCCCTACCTTGCCTCCACCCCAGTTTCAGCCACCTGAAACTGTTCATGTCTTATCACCCTCAACTTACCCTACCCCTTAGCTGCGCTGACCCCTCTGCCCTCTGACCTCACCACGCAGCTCCAGCCCCTGCCTACTGCACTCCCTCACACCCTTCTCTTGCTGTGTTCCCTCTGCCTATGTATTCCCATGGCATCTCCTAACCCCATTGTCTCTTTCTTCTGGTGCCTGCTCCAATGTCACCTTACCAGAGAGAGCTTTCCTTTCCTCTGCTTGATTTCTCTCTGCAGCTCTTTGTATGATCAGACATATATGGGAGGCATTTCCTTGCTTATTGGTTTCTATTCTTCCTCCTGCAACCCCTCTCTCCAACAACCTTACTGTGAGCTCTAACCTGATCCAGGGCAGGGTCTTTTCCTGAGTTGTTTCCTGCTGTGTCTCAATGCCTAGAACCATCATGCAGTAGGCACTAATAATAAACATGAATTGATTGATTAAATTCCAGTGGAGACCTCCAGGCTGCACTCCTATTCCCCTCCCATTCCTCCTCTCTGTCCCTAGCAGTGGTATCTTTTAAAAGTACACATCAACTCATTCCTCTGGCTCCTCCTGTCCGCCAGTGCCCCCACACCCACGCTTTCAGGATAAAGTCCAGACTCCTTAACTTTGCACTGAAGGTAGTTCATGAATGAACCCTGCACTATGCTCATCTTTGTTGATCCTTGGCACCTGCTGTATTCTCCAGGCATCCTCAATCTCCTTAAGCACTGATTTTATCCTCTTTGAAACAAAGCTCTTCCTGGGACTATGAGCCTCCCTTCCCCCATTGGGCCAGGAACCCCCCAGCGGGGAGAATGGGGCAAAAAGGGCCACTAAATAACCCCGATGAGGAGTGATGTGGGTCTTGACCCTGGTAGGAGGTGATGGGGAGAGGGCAGGGGGCATCTGGTACAAATTTTTCTTGAGCCTCAGAAACAAGTAGGCACACATAGAATAACTTCAGGCCAGAAGAAATGCCAAGTCAACTGCTGATGCTAGTATTTTCAGTTAACAAATACAACTGATGAAGTGTTTATTGCTACAATCACTTACCAAGCCAGTACAGTGCACACAACCAGCTGGGAAGATGCATAGCCCAGTGAGTAGACTTGGGTAGCTCCAAGTTCTGACTCAGGGTCTCAAGAGAGGCTCACCTTACCTTTGAGGTCTTTGAACTCTGTGATCTAGCTGCTCTTGGCATCACCTGACCTTTTAGCTGCTGGCTTTGAGGAGCCAGCCCACACCACATTTGCCCAGGGAACTGGGAATAAAAAGGCTCATGGCGGGGCAGCCTCCTGGGCTCCCCTGACCCTGGCAGACTTTCCCTGCCTGGACAAGAGCCAGCTGGCAGAGCCTTCTATGGATGATGCCCGGGGAAACCAGAGTTGGGACTCAGGTCAACTTGTCTTTGACGTCAGGTGGCAGCTCCTCTCCTAAAATACCTACTTGCATCCACTGATTTATAAGGAAGCTGAGGAGCCTGGGTTGAGCTGGTGGAATTTAAACTGTCTTTCCAGATGAGGCTCACTTGTTTACAGACCATCTGATGGACTGGGAAGGCCAGACAGATGCTCAAATTCAGGAAAGGACAATGAGGCTTTGCAGAGAGGAATCCCATCATGGAAGAAGCCATCCTGTGCCATGCAGACTCAAAGTTGGGGCCGGAGGGACAGTCGGGAGAGGTTTAAGGTGGAGAGTGACCCAGCTACCCGAGTAGCATTCATTACCAGGTCCTAGGTGTGTTGAATGAACCTCTCTGTTAGCCTCCATAATACCGTGGGAGCTGGGTCACCTGGCTATGGAACATGTAACTGAGCATGGACTGTCCCTCTCCATGCAGATGAGATGGGCCACTTTCACTGTGAGGTAAAAGGCAGCTTCCAGGGCAGGCTGGGCTGGGGGAGAATCCCTCATGTCCCATGCACAAAGATAGCAGCAGGTGGATGAGGAGCAGGGGTGGAGGTGGAGCTTAGCTAAACCCCCAGCAAGAGGCTGTGGCTGTGAAATCCCAGGATATCTGCAGCATGAGCTGGGACAGGATTTGTGTAGGCACCCGTAGGGAGTCCCAGAAATACCTGGAGGAATCATGCAAGAGGCCTGCCCTATAGGAATGAGTGAATCTCAGAGGTGATGGGTGTCTATGGCCTGGGGACTGAGGGCAGGGAAAACTGGGACACTTGGCTTACCTTTTATAGTGGGCAGCATCCTCTCCAGAGAGTCCTGGGATTGGCGAGAGAGGCCAGGACCCTTCCTCGCTACAGCCTCCAGTCACTCCAAACTGTAGGAGCGGAAGGCTGGCCTCGGACTTTGTGGGCCTGGGAGTACCTGTATCAGTAACGAGACTTCCCCTCTTGCTTTATGATGCTGGGAAGACAAAACCAACTTTAACAGGGAAGATACTCTTTTTTTTTTTTTTTTCACTCAATTGAGGGTAATGCTTAAATGACAAAAAAGAGTAATATATATTTTTTAAAATCTGCTTAATGTCTCCAATTTCTACTTCAAAATATACCCACCTGTTTTGATAGAGGGTGTTGGACAAAGAGTTGAAAGTTGCAGAGCTGGCAAATAGCCAAATTCATTTGGCAAACACATTCACTTAGTCCAATACTGACTGGGCAGCCTCGGTGTGCCAAGCTACTGAACTAAGGTCTGTTGGGAAGGAAAAATGTGTTCACGGAGTACCTGCCCTCAAGGAGCCCACAGCCCAGTGTGGAAAATGTTCAGGAACTCCAAAGACAGAATGACATAAGTAAAGAAGGGTTTGATGAATATGATGTGGATGCAGAGGGAGAAGGAATTGATAGGAAATTTAGGGCCAGGAAGAACCCTCTAGGGGAGAAATTATTTTATTTTGTAATTAAAACAAATTATGCATTTCAAAAGCTTGAGCATGGCAGCTGGGAGGATGGTCGGGAAGAGAAAAAACACTGAAGTCAAGGAAGCAAACATCAGAATGGGGGAAGGCCTTTGGGGGCCAGGAGGAAATTCATGGGACTAAGAATAGATCTGCTCCCCGGGTGCTGCATTTCCATTACCCTTTCTCCTCTTTCACAGCCCCTCGCCCAGCAGGTGTTGTGTTTTCTTTCATGGAATCCCCCAGAAGGGTGGGAATGTAATACCGGGAGGGGTAAACAAGGCCATATTTTATCTTTTAATCCCTCTCCTCTCCTGTCCCCTACTTTGCCCTCCCCTCCCCTCCCCTCCCCTCCCTTATTCTCTCCTCTCTTCTCACTTCCCCTCCTCTCTTTTGGGAGCTGTGCTTTGCTTGAATGTGAGAGACAAGCAAAGCCCCCTGGAATAAAACAATGAGCCAGGCTGCAGCGCAGAAATGACCTCTTCTCATACCCTGGCCCTCTGAGGTAGCAGGAACCTCCCTTTATCTGCTCCTGAATTCTCTGCTGTTTCAGGACCTCAGGACTCTGGCTTGGTGCATCTGCCACACTTCACATAATCCAGGCAGAACTTTTGCCCAGAGCCCAGTGAGGGACTCTCATTAGGTCATATTTGGGTTTTTTTCCCCAGGTCATAAACATATTGCCCTTCAGGGGTGAGTTTCCTGCATAAAGCCGTCTGTGACAAGCTTTCGAGAAAACACCTCTTGTTTAGATGTAACACTCATCTGAAGACTCCGTTTTACCAATTTATTAGTGAAAAAGGCTACCCTAAAAGCCCACGTAATAAGCCAGGTTGATGGTCAGCTGTGTCCATCACTGCCCGGGAGGCAGATGTGGGTAATGGCGACACACTGACCTTTATGGAGTCTTCATCCGGGCTAACCCATGTACCACACACATTGCATGCATCATCTAATCCCATCTAACAGACCTCTAAGACAGCTACTATTATTCCCCCATTTTACAACTGAGCAGACAGAGGCTTAGATTGTTGAGTAACTGGCCAACTACACATACAGCCCTTAAGTGGCAGGTCTGAGACTTAAATTTGGATCTATCTTGTGATAAAGCCTGATACATTTTCGAATATTTAGGAGGCTGACAAGTGTCTTTTTGGGATTTAATTAATACTCTGTAACTAACGGTTCTCAAACTTAAGCGCATATCAGAATCACCCGGAGGATTTGTTACAACAGCTTTCTGGGCTCCACCCTCAGATTTTTCTGAGTCACTTGGTCAGTAGGTCTGGAGTGGCACTGAGAATCTGTTTCTAACAGGTAGTGTGATGCTGCTGTTCAGGGAATACCCCCATGAGAACTGTCGCTCTGAACTGAATTGTAGCTCTAGTGTGGACCTAACTACACCACTCTGAGTAGTGAGGCTCAGAGCTGTTCCATAGAAGTCTCTACAGTGATAAATGTGTCCTCAACCTGTGATGTCCAATACAGTAGCCCCTAACCATATACAAGCTATGGAGCACTTGAAATGTACCTCGTGCAACTGAGGAACTACATTTTTTATTTTTATTTTTTATTTTTTTGAGACAGAGTCTCGCTCTGTCACCCAGACTGGAGTGCAGTGGTGCAATCTTGATTCACTGCAAACTCCGCCTGCCAGGTTCAAGCGATTCTCTTGCCTCAGCCTCCTGAGTAGCTGGGTCTACAGGCTTGCACCACCATGCTCAGCTGTTTGTATTTTTAGTAGAGACGGGGTTTCACCATGCTGGCCAGGATGGTCTCTATCACTTGACCTTGTGACCCACCAGCCTCGGCCTCCCAAAGGGCTGGGATTAGAGGCGTGAGCCACCACCTCCGGCCAAGGAACTACATTTTTAGTTTTATCTAATTATAATTACATTTACATTTATATAGCCACATGTGATTCATGGCTACTGTACTGGACAGCATGCAGCTGTGTCCAACCCTTTGAACATGAGGACTTTTTTGCTTATGTGTGATGGTGGATATCATGAAAATTATGCACAGCCCTTTTTTTTTTTTTTTAAGCTCATCAGCTACTGTTAGTGTATTTTATGTGTGGCCCAAGACAATTCTTCTTCCAGTATGGCCCAGGAAAACCAAAAGTTTGGACACCCTGCCAGATTTATCATTGTGGCTAAATTATTTACTCTTATGTTTAATCTCAAGTGAGTAACTACAGATTGACTTTTCATTAGGACATATCTGGTTTGCTAGGAGGGTCATGTGCATTATTTAGATTTCAGTGCCTGTTGCACAGGGACATGGGACTGGGGGATCCTTAAGGATGGGGATCTTACTTTCCTTTGCCCCCAGCACCAGCGCAGTGGCCGCCCATGGGGTAGCAATGTGAGCTGAATGAATAGGAGGATGTGAAATAGTTTCAGAGCTACCTTTCCCATCCCTTCCCCACAGCTGATTGGTGGGGTGAGGAGGGATTTGGTCTTGATGGCACAGCAGGATCAAACGGGATTCACTCTGCCATGCTTGGGGATAGGGTGAGTCTGTGAAGGTGAATTTCTGTTATCACAGGGAACTGTAGCATCTCTCCTCTTTGGCTTTGTAGGTGGTTCCCCATTGGAAATTTCCCATATCAATGTTTTTTGGGAAAAAGATAATTCAAGACTCTTGGCTGGGCAGGTTGGCTTATGTCTATAATCCCAGCAGTTTGGGAATCCGAGGCGGGTGGATCCCTTGAGGTCAGGAGTTCAAGATCAGCCTGACCAACATGGTGAAACCCAGTCTCTACTAAAAATACAAAAAAAAATTAGCCAGGCGTGGTGGTGGGCATCTGTAATCCCAGCTACTGGGGAGGCTGAGGCAGAGAATTGCTTGAACCCGGGAGGCAGAGGTTGCAGTGAGCTGAGATGGCACCACTACACTCCAGCCTGGGTGACAGAGCGAGACTCCATCTCAAAAATAAATAAATAAAATAAGCCAGGTGTAGTGGCACATGCCTGTAATCTCAGCTACATGGGAGGCTGAGGCAGGAGAATGGCATGAACCTGGGAGGCAGAGGTTGCAGTGAGCTAAGATCGTACCATTGCACTCCAGCCTGGGCAACAAGAACAAAACTCTGTCTAAAAAAAAAAGGACTCTATGGGTACATAAATAAAAGGTACCCAAGGCATGTGTTTACTATCCAAATATTGCTTTGAAGTGTTGTCTCAATAGAAACAGTAGGAATAAATGGGCCTAGTCTTCCCTTCTCTCGCCCTTCCTCCCAAGCAAGCAGAGTGACCGAGATGACATGTGTCCCATAACTTGAGCTCAGACAGTAATTCCCCTATCAGATACTGGATCAGGTTTCCATTTAGCTGCTCCTAATCAACAGGAGCAATTCTCTTCTACTCTGTGGGCCTCAGTTTGCAAATCTGTAAAATAGGGAGGGTGGGGGTGAACTAGATCCTTGCTGCTTAAAGCATGGTCCACCAACCAGCAGCAACAGCCTCCCCTGGGAGCTTGTTAGAAACGCAGAATCAGACCCTACCCCAGACCTGCCCTATCAGAATCTGCACTTTAACAAGTCCCCTCCCTAACACTGATAGGCATAAGAAAGTGCGAGCTCGAATAGGTGTCTTATTTCAGCTCCTACTTTCTGTGAGCCTGAAGCTAAACTGCAAGTTGTTTTATTTTTAGGAATTAGAAGCACAGTTTCTGGAAGAGAGACCAGGCTTTAGAGGGCCTCTGGGGTTTTTGGTCTTTGCAGCAATGGGAGAGGTCTGGGCACGTGTGTTTTCAAAAGGTAAAAGTAACTCATGCCAGAGAAACATGCTTCTTGCAGCATCCTGGGATGCCCCAATCTGCAGAAGCAAAGGGTTTTCTAAGTGCTTCTCTCCAAGGATGCAGACTGGGGTGCCCTGTCCCTGGGGCCCCTGCACAGCAGCCCCACACATCCTGTCTCAGGAGACTGTGCTGACGGCAACCCCTTTGAGAAAGGGCTGGCAGGAAGGAGCTCAGGGCTGCTGGGAGTTCCCCAGGCTTGGGACTCTTCCTGTGTTTATCTGTGATCCAGAGGGGTGCTTGGATTGTTCTGTCTCCCACCTCTTTCTTCTCTCTAGGGATACTGTGTCAGGACCAGGTGACCAGAGAGATGCATTTCTCTGTCAGGAGAGAGCTGGGCCTGGGGAGGAACGAGTGGCAGACGGAGACAGTGGGGCGGGAGGCGGTGTTTGGCTGCCCCTTACCTGACCCAGGAGAGGAAGACAGGGCTCTTACTGGGCAATGTCAGAGAAGGGTTTCTGCATCACAATTTGTCAGGGAAGATTTCTGTCCTGTGGGAACAAGATCTCTGAGCTCTGCTTTCCTGTTTCCATGATTTCTGGTGTCCACAAAGATAGACTTTTGTGTCCTTAGCCAGAAAAGAATCTTAGTGGACCCTGTGCAGGTGATCCAGTCCTCCAGGAGTCATGGCATGAATTTAAGAATCTATGAACATGTGACTAGGTCACAAAGGAAGGGGGAAACGTAAAAGCTTCCCTGACCACAAGAGAGCTGGAGGGAGATTCTTGCCCACCTTCCCCCAAGCTCACCCAGGCTTGATTTCAAGATCACTATTTTGTCTACCAGGGCAGAGAAATGGCTCAAATCAAGCATTTACTCTTTCCAGTAAACCTGGGTGAGAGATAAGCAGGGAGTGGTGTTATTGTTCCCATTTTATAGAATGTGGGTTCTGGAGCCAGACCACCTGGGTTCAAATCCTGACTAAGCCACCTACTAGTTCTGTGACCCTCGGCAGAACCTCAGCCCCCACTCCAGACCTACAGAATCAGAATCTGCATTTCTCAGCAAGACTTACAGAATCAGAATCTGCATTTCTTCGAAAGACCTACAGAATCAGAATCTGCATTTCTTCGAAAGACCTACAGAATCAGAATCCGCATTTCTTAGCAAGTTTCCTGGGGAAACATAGGTGCACACTGAAGATTGAAAAGTGCTGGCTGTATAATCTCTCATATTCCTACCAGCACCTATATTCCGAGATCCTGAGATTATGCTGCAAATGATTGAATCCTTAGAAGCACAACTTCTGGAGAAGAAAGGCAGGCTTTGAAGTTTGTCATCTACTTCCTGTGTGACCTTGGGCAAGTTATATACTTTGTGCCTCAGTTTCCCCATCCATAAACTAGAGATAATAATGATACCCAGCTCAGAGTGTTGCTTTGAGGTAGTAAATTAGTCAATATGTGAAAAGTGCATAAAGCAGTGCCTTGCACCTAACAGGGCCCTGGTAGTGTTTGCTTCAATTATTACTGTTGTTATGACAGATGAGAAACCTGTGAGCTTCAGAAAAACTAGGTAATTTACTCAAGGATGCCGCATTAGTTTGCTAGGGCTGCCATAACAAAGTAGCATGGACTGGGTGAATTCAGCAGCAGAAATGTATTTGCTCACAGTTCTGGAGGCTAGAAGTCTGAGATTGAGGTGTCAGGAGGGTTGGTTTCTTCTGAAACCACCTCTCTCCTTGGCACGTAGGTGGCTGTCTTCTCCCTGTCTCTTTACATGGTCTCTCCTCTATGTCTGCGTCCTAGTCTCCTCTTCCTATGAGGACACCGGTCATACTAGATTAGGGCCCCACCCATATGACCTCATTTTACCTTATTTACGTCTTTAAAGGTCCTGTCTCCAAATACAGTCACATTCTGAGGTATTGGGGGTTAACATTTCCACATATGGATTTGTGGAGTGCACAGTTCAGCCTGTAACAGATACATAACCATTAAGTGACATATAAGGATAAACAAAACTGTGCCCAAGAGAATTCACAAGGGTGTGGTTGGTTCCAAAGCCTGCCACCTCTCAACAGGAGAAAAAGTGACCTATATTCTCATATGTCATTTTAAGGGAAGTGTTCAGAGTCATTAGGCTCAAGTAAAATATTTCCCTTGAACTTCGCTAAGTGAAGCAAAGAGTGACTCTCTAGATTGTGCTATCCTGTCAATGGTACCATCTCTTTATCTTCCTTTGCCTAAGAAGATAGCAGCTTGCCATTTGGGAGTGTAGTTCCTTGTGTACTTGCCTCTCTCTCCTCTTGCCAGTAAGATACTCGAGAGGCAGGATTCACATCCGATTCCTCTCTGTACCTCTCAAAACTCCTACTCCCGAGACCAGTGATATATATAAGTTGACATTTTTCAAGTTAGCAAATCTCAGTTGACCCTCACAACAATAACCCCTGGTTATCAGTAGTGTTATTCCCATGTTCACAATGATAAGGCACAGAGAGATTGAATGGGCTGCCGGAGGTCACACAGCTGATGAGAGCCAGGGTTGGAATTCAAACCCAGATTTTCAGGTCCCATCTCCCATCTCTTCTCTCATGCCACAGACTGTCCTTGATGCCAAGAGCCCTCATGGCTTGAGCACTGACCACGGGGCACAGTGCCTCTTTTGATTCTCACGTTGACCCTGGAATTTACAGTGCATCATCTCAGCGTTACAGACTTTTAAATGGGGTACAAGTGGCCAGATGGCACCCTCCATGTGAGCTGCATGGCTGGGATTGAAGACTCTGGAGCCCCTGCTCCTGGCTACCCCACTGTCCTGCTAGTCACTGAGCTGAACCTTGCCTAGGTTGGCTTAAAGTAAGAATCACCTCATGCAGTGTGGGTAGGGATGGGGATGGCTGTCCCTCTGCTATCTTATCTCAGGAACTTCCAGGTCACCCTGCAGGTCTCATCTCGCCTCCTGCCTCAGAGCTTAAACTGGCCCTTCCTCTTACCTCCTGCTCCCTCTTCTTCCAATAATCCCTAGAAAAGATCCTAGCTTCCATAGCCTCTCTGGACAGCAGGAATCCTCGTCCGCATAAGGTTGAGGATGCCATGGGAGTGCCATTGCTCTGCAGCCTCTCTGGAGGCTCCTGTAACACTTGGTTTCTCTTCCCCTGTCTCCCCTTGCTCTGCAGGTGACAAAGCCTGGACTCCGGTGCAGCTGGGGCTAGGGCTACCTGAAGGGAGAGCAGAGACTCAGGTGCCCGGTGAGCAATGGCAGTGAGGAGCAGAGAGCGACACCAGCAAGCAACGCCTCCTGGCCCTGTTTTTGCTCTTGTATCTCTTGACCCAGTGAGGCCCAGCAACCATGGGGACTGAGTAGCAGTTGGATCTGGGGGCAGCCGTACTTCTGGAAAATTTTAGCTTGTTATTGTGAAGACTTGTGGAGTATCCCAAAGTGCTGGCTTTCGGAAATGGGTGCCTGCATTTTCTTCTGCACAGGCTCTGCTGAAGGAGTTTGCTGCACCCTTGAAGGGACAGGCAAGCTCAGGTCCTCATGGCTCGATCTCTGAGCAGCCCTCTAACCCAGTGAGGACAGCGGTCAACCAGTCTCCAGCTAACAGCTTCCTGCAGAGACTTCCAGCATTGTTAGCTAACGTGCGCTCTTCTGAGGCCTTCAACAGCTGGGAACTGTTTCAAGACTATCTTGCCAGCTAAGAAGTGGAATCCCAGTTCTTGTTGCCAGAAAGCTTTTAATGGCCAATGGAGAATGCTGTCCTCCCTTGGTGAAAGAATTCCCAAGAGAAATTTGGGCATCTTTTAGGATTCACTTCAACAGAATGTTTCTCTGGACATGTGTCTTCAGGCACTGGAAGCTACTCAGGGGCAAGAAAGCACGGATGACCCCTTGCTCAGCAATGTGGGATTAGCCTCTTTGGGCAGGGCAATCTCTCTGCCCCCAGTGGCTTAGACAGCTGGCTCTGAGACATAGCAGAAGGTCTCACAAATGTTAGGAAAAGGAGGTTGAGCATTATTCCTCCATGTGGAATTATTTTTGCATTTATCCAGAAAGTGACTATTTTTTGGTCTTTGAAATCACCTGTGATATAATTAGAAGACATCAGACATTCAATGTCCATGTCACCAACCTCCCCACTTGGTACCTGGGAAGTCTGAGGTCCACAGAAAGAAATGTCTTAATGAGGGTCACCCAACAAGTTAGGGCAGGAGGGATACCCCCACCCAACCTACCTCCCATACCCTGCCACCTCCAACCTTGCTGTCTGTCATCTTCCTTTACCAAGGAAGGGCTCTTCTGAAGCCATGATGATTTGGGGCCCTTTGGCAGCAGACAGCAAACTATTAATACCTTTGGTTTTTCTAAACTGGTAGAGATCTGAAACCAGGGTTCTGGCTTTTCTCTGGGGACCATAAAATGCTCCTATTCCTGGGGTCCCCTTCTTTCTATTGCAAGGAGCATAAAATGGAGCACTCCTCTTCTGGGGGCCATGGGAAAGGAGCCATTCCCAGATGCTGTGATGCGTGACTTCAGCAATCTGGCTGAAGCGACTAGAATGGGCCCTGTTGTTCTCCACAAAGCAGGCTTGGGCCAGGCAGGGTGGCTGTTAAGAGGACACGGCCAGCATTGATTCTGGGAGTATCGTTTCCTCCCTCCCCCGGCCTCCCAAGCACACCTGTGTGGGAGGTACCAGGCAGAAGGCCCAGTGTTCTCCTTTCAGACCCCTTGGCTGTCCCAACTCACTGAACTCGCACAAAGAGCTTCACTTTGAACCGAAAGGTCAGGAGTGATCAGATTTTTCACTGAGCTTGTTCAAAGGGAGGAGCCTGGGCTGGGTGAGATAGATTTGGGCCCTTTTCTCAGTGTGGGAGAGTATCTGTTTGTTCCTGGGCACAACTACAGTCATATTCATAGGAGGAATTGGGGAGATGGCATAGAAGCTGCAGCTGGCCACCCCCAAAGCTCATCTAAGTTCTCTGTGTGTGCTACAGGGGACTTGAACAAAGACATCTCTCCGAGTGATATTATAGCCTGAAAAGGAAATCTCACATCTTTTCCTTTATTAAGTTCCTGTCTTGAGGTTTACCTAGACAGATTCCCATAGTAAACTTCTATATGAGTAAAAGTGAAAAAAATAACAGTGGCTTAAATAAAATCGAAGTTTAATAAACTAGAAGTTTAATTCAGGCCAGAGATGGTGGCTTACACCTTTAATCCCAACACTTTTCGATCACTTGAGGTCAGGAGTTTGAGACCAACCTGGCCAACATGGTGAAACGCTGTCTCTATTAAAAATACAGAAATTAGCCAGGTGTGGTGGTGCATGCCTGCAATCCCGACTACTGGCGAGGCTGAGGCAAGAGAATTGCTTGAATCCAGGAGGTGGGGGTTGCAGTGAGCCGAGATCCTGCCACTACACTCTAGCCTGGGTGACAGAGCAAAACTCTGTCTTAATAAAACAAAATAAAATAAAATAAAATAGTTTAATTCTCTCTCAATAAAATGAGTCCATCATCTAGGGCTGTTTTCATTCTACACAGGGTCGGGACCTAAGTTTTCTCTCCGCTTGCATTGGCATCCTCAGTGCATGCATGGCTGCTACTATATGGCCCAAGATAGCTGCTGAAAACCCAGCCATCACATCTTCCTTCCAGCTAGCAGGAAGGAGAAGGGAGAGAAGAAAGTCTTTCTGTCCTTCCTTCAAGGGAGTTTCCTGGAATTCAGACACTATACTTCTGCTATATTGGCCAGAGCTGAATTCCAAGGCCACAACTAATGCAAGGGAGACTAAGGAATGTAATCTTTATTCTAGGTAGCCGTGTGCTCAGATAAAAACCAGGGATTCTGCTACTGAGGAAGGAGAAGAAAATGAATATTGGGGACAATTAGCTATCTTTGCCACATCTTCCTCCTAGATAGATAAGAAGAGGGTTTATAACATGCAGGCATCTATATTTATGTTTTCAATATTAATATCCAAGGCTGGATTAGAAGCATAGACTGATAACGTAAAGGTTAGAAATCATCCAGTCCACACCCTCATTTTAAAGGTTAGAAAACTGAGATCCAGAGAGATTAAACAGATCATCTGAGATCACACAGCAAGTTGGTGGAATCTAATACCCAGCTCATGTTTAGTGGGAATATTTTTGTTCTGCTCTGTTTCTTAACTTAAGAAAAAAGCTTCATTCTGGAGGGGAGGGAGTTTTGAGTGCCAAGGATGAAATTCCATCTATCATTCGGTCTCTGAGCTGCAGGACACAGGCAGGACAACGGTAGGGTTTTCATGCCCCAGTCTGCCCAGCCTTGAGCTGTGGCAGCTGGGGAAGCCACTGGTGAGGACGCTGCACTGGAGTGTGGGCTGGCTGGAGTGTGCACATTCTGGCGCTGCCTGTCTCCGTGTCAGCCCTGTGTACTGATTCCAGCCTGCCAAGGCTGCATGTCTGACTCTGTGTGCTTCTCTTTCAGGGAGCACGCTGCCAGGATGGGAGCTGCTGGGAGGCAGGACTTCTCCTTCAAGGCTATGCTGACAATCAGCTGGCTTACACTGACCTGCTTCCCTGGGGCCACATCCACAGGTGAGCACTGCAAACAGATGGACCTCTGTATCTCAGCATGGAAGGCACGGCCCCTCACTGGAGCAAGGCTGCTGTTGGGGGAGCCAGGAGAAGGAGCCATAGGAGTGGGTCAGGGTGCCTGGGCCTTGGCCCCACCTTACTAAACTCCTTGGTCCCCAGCACATTTCATCCTGGGCTTCAGTTTCATCATCCACAAAATGAAGGGATTGGACTAGAATCAGGGGTTGCAAACTCAGTGCCTACAGGAGCCAGGTACCTGATACAAATGAGTGAAGTTGACCAGGTAGGGAAACACTTTTCTCAGTTCTAGCCAATTACTACTGTGGGAAGGTGGATCCCCTTTTGCAGGATCTGAATTTTTCAGAGAAACCAGAAATCTAGAGCTTTATGTAAAATCTCCCTAGTTTTTAAATGTTACCAATGAATTCAAAATGTAAAAACCACTCTAAGAGGCTGAAAAAAAAATAAAACCCCACATATCTGAGAGATGTCTTTCCAACTCTGTCTGGACCACCTGGTCTTAATGCTCCCTTCCTGCTTTGGTATCTTAGGATCTGGGTACATTAAAGTACTTTTCAGCTGTGATACTCTAAGCCAGGTTTAGATCTATTTTTCTATCTCAACATTGTCAACTTTTTCTTCAAGTGATTTTCAGTTAACATCTAGAAGTGTAAGGTAAGTTTTCCTGGGCTACAGGAAACACTGATCAGATCATCCAAACTTGGGACAGAAGACAGTGAGAGACAGGGACAATTTTTAAATTTCAGATGGGGGTTTAGTGCTACAATATTATAATCACCTTTGATTACTCTTTTATTAATGCTATTTTTATGTCCATTGAGTTGGATGCTTTTCTATAAGAATAAAGAACCTTACATCAAATTTATATTTTGTTTTTCTCTACCCATTGATAGAAGAAAATAATTGATAACTAGTGAAATTCCTTCACTGTGATTTCTTGAAGAATATTTCTGATCCTTAGGGGACACAGCAAGTAGCTTTTTTTTTTTTTTTTTTTTTTTTCCTTGAGACAGGGTCTCACTCTGTTGCCTAAGCTGGAATGCAGTGATATGATCATGGTTCACTGCAACCTCTACCTCCTGGGCTCAAAAGATTCTCTCATCTCAGCCTCCCTAGTAGCTGGGACCACAGATGCACACCACTATGCCTGGCTGTTTTTAGAAGTTTTTAGTAGAGACAGTGTCCCACTATGTTGTCCAGGCTAGTCTCGAACTCCCAGGCTCAAGGGGTCCTCCAGCCTCGGTTTCCCAATGTGCTGGGATTACAGGTGTGAGCCACCATGCCTGGCCAGTAGTCCATATTTTAACTTTCCAGGCAATAACTGGCTATATTACCTGAATTCATTCATTTATCCTTCTTTCATTTATTGAATTAACAAACACAGAGTGAGCATTGACTCTGTGCCAGGAACTGGGTTTGGGTTCATCTTTTAGGGTGACTTACCTTAAAGGTGATCCACCTTGGAGAGGAGCCCTCAGGTACTTCCCTTGATTATTTCTTCCCGCATCCTGGCACCTTTCTTGCTGTTTGCATATCAGCCATGTGGAAAGGGGCTGAGCTTCTGGTTCCCTCTGGCCTGTGCTTTTCTCTGATGTCAGAGGGATGTAGAAGCCAACCCTTGCTATTCATGCTCCAAGTAGGTCGGGCTTGCATTCCCTCTCAATCCCGCTTCTAGTGGCCTCTCCTGGGAAAGTGAGGGTGGTTGCCATGGTGATAGTTCAGCAAAAGCCCTGACCCTCTTTAGACACTTTCTGATTCATACAAATGAAAAGCCACTGACACTGGCCTTCACTGAGAGGAAAATGTCCAGCTCCAAAAAAGGAGTGTCCATTCAAGGCCAATGTTGCACCTGCTGTGCTTTAGCGGTGGTGTCAGAGCTTCTGGAGAGCTGGGATGTGTGGTCACAGACTGACCAATTTCAAATCCAGATGCAAAGTCTATGCAAACTCCTGCACTTGGAGAGTGAAAAGGACAGTCAGGATTGTCCTGGCAGATGTGGACTACAAGGCTGCAAGGCTTTGTCCAGTGGAGTTGCAATGGCTCCTTCCAGCATACTCATGGCTCCTTGCCTGGACCACTGGGATCCTCAGCTGGCCACATATGTTCACCACATGGCTGGGAATTCACCACCTTGGAGCCTGACACTCTTGTCCAGGACTTGATGGAAGGCAGCCCGGGGCCTCTGACTGGCCTCTACTGGAAGCCAGCCAAGCACCTGACCCTGTCTGGAGATAAAACCAGCAGTGGGTTTCGCAGCCCAGCCCTCAAGACCATCCTTGGCTCCTCAGTATCACTGCAGAGAGACCACCCCACCACTGGCAACTCTGCTCTTACATTAAAATGGAAAGTCCACTGATGAGCAAACCCACGTCTTCCCAAATTTTTTCCTTTTGTTGCCACTGCTTGAGCCCCTTGATATTTACAATAGCTGGAAGAGCTACTTTGGTGAAACTCTAAAAAATATGAAATTCTTTTCTTAATGAAAGAGATCCAAAGCCTGTGCTAGGGCTGACAGCAAGGCAGAGGGAGCCTAGAGGAGGGTTGTTATGGGGCTGGAAGTGGGGATGAGGATGAGATCCAGCCAGCGGACACTGAGTGCCTACACTCCGCTTTGCAGAGAATAGAAGGGCCAGTAGCTGCCTTTGGATGGGCAAAAAGGACAATTCAGTGTGGGTGTGGGGTCTGTATCTGGTGCTTTTGAGTGCAGATGAAGGGGGAACTTTCTTCGAGTTTTCCTTGACATATATAAATATGGGACAGACACTCTTACTCTGGAGATAGCTGAATAAAAATCAAGGAGCATTTAGAACTGACATGCCAGTAATTGCATTGTATTACTCTGTTTTCATGCTACTGATAAAGACATACCCGAGGCTGGGTAATTTATAAAGAGAAAGAGGTTTAATGGACTCACAGTTCCACATGAGTGGGGAGGCCTCACAATCATGGTAGAAGGTGAAAGGTACATCTTACATGGCAGCAGACAAGAGGAAATGAGAATGAAGTAAAAGGTGATTCCCCTGATAAAACCATCAGATTTCCTGAGATGTATTCACTACCATGAGAACAGTATGGAGAAAACCGCCCCCATGATTCAATTATATCCCACTGGGTCCCTCTCAAAACACATGAGAATTGTGAGAGCTACAATTCAGGTTGAGATTTGGGTGGGGACACAGCCACCATATCATGCGCTGAAGCCAGAGTTCCTCCCAGGGTCCATGGCACCCTCTTTGCTTGAGAGACACAGCCTCTCCTAGACTCCCTTCTTCAGGGCCTGACCTGTGAGCTTGCTTCCATTCCTTCCAGTACCTGCCCCAGAGTTTCTCATCTGAAACCTTGCCCTGCCATGAGCTTACCTGCACGTCAGCTTCCCGCCTCCTCACCACCACTCTAGGTTATTTTGAAAACTACTGTTTCATACTTCACACCCTTCTGGTCACAGAAAAAAGAAGGCCACCGGGGCTTGTTCTCAGAGCCAGTTTATTTTCATCTTGTTTTGTCCATTGTCTCTTCCCACCTGTTTGCCTCTGAATTTTCCATGCTATTGATGGAGATTGTTCCAGTCCCTGTGACAGCACCAGTCCTCTTCACTCAAGCCTTGTTAGCCATGTGAACATAGAGACTTCTTCCTGTGCTTCTACAGAGGTCAGGGAGAAGTGCCTCTGCAATACCCACCCCAGGTCTTTTTAGACTCAACTAAACATATCAGACTCATTAGGTGACCACATGTCACACTGGTCATCAGGCTCCTTTGGAAAATATAGAATGGGAAACACAGATGCCATCAGAGCAGCATCAGGCTCCTCTCTTCCATGGGAGTGGTCCTGGCAGCCTTCCAGACAGCCATCCAGAAGCTGTTGTCTTTGGTTCTCCAGGTGACAGCTCAGGTGAAAGGAAATAAGACTGTAACTGGACAAGTGTGGAGACCACTGTGTCTTAGAAGCCTCATGCCCCACTGGAGCTCATAGCAACTCCATTTTAAGAGTCACCACACTCAGGGAAGCCTACAGTGTGACATCTCCACCACGTATAAATATAAACTATAGTTCCTCCCAGTTTAGATGACATTCACCAATCAGGGGTCACTTTGTTATAAACAATGTTGCTAGGTAACAATTTATATAATATTGTCTTTCTCAGGTTTCCAGGGGAACAGAGCTAGAAAATTAACCAAAGGTCTAATTCTCATGCAGAAAGGGAAAGAGCTTTATTAGCTATTCAAATGTTGCTTTCCAGAAGACAGAATATCTTGAAATCTGAGTAGTCTAGGTAAATCATCGCGTAACTTCAGAGTTTGGAATGTCCTGAGAAGCCATCTATCTACCCTTTATTTTGCAAATGGGAAAACTGAACCCAGAAAAGGGAAGTGACTTATTCACAGATATGTGATGAATTCATGCAAAATATATGACTGGTCCCCAAGGTTCCAGCCTCCTATGTCAGGAGGTTTCTCAGCTCTCTAAGGTCTTTCTTTTAGCTCTAACAGAGAAGAGGCAGGGGCCTTAAAGATGCATGGGAGTCCCCCTTTTGGCCTGTAGCATTCTTGCTTGGTGAGGCTGGTAGATGGGAACAGTGACATCTCTCTGTCCTTGGCAGTGGCTGCTGGGTGCCCTGACCAGAGCCCTGAGTTGCAACCCTGGAACCCTGGCCATGACCAAGACTACCATGTGCATATCAGCCAGGGCAAGACACTGCTGCTCACCTCTTCTGCCACAGTCTATTCCATCCACATCTCAGAGGGAGGTAAGCCAATCTCTCTCTGCTGCTCCCTCTTCCCTCCACTGCCCCACAACTTAGCAGATAGGATGCAGGTTGCTATGAGCTCAGATGGACAGAATAAACATCACATGATTTGGGTTCATGTTGGCATTTGGTTGTTTGAGATAACCATCAGTTCTGAGCTGTTAGGAATGGCTTGTCGGAGGTCCAATCTTAGTGAAAGGAGCATTTATAGAGGAAACTCCTTATTGGTGTTTTGAGTAATTCTGCTTATCTTACCTTTAGAGGCCTGGTCATTGAATGCAGTACATGCAGTGATGGCATTTGAGCAGACAGACATTATTTACACATTGTAAAGCAGACAGCATAGAAAAGGAATTACAGCCGGCCCTCTGTATCTGTGGGTTCTGCTCATGAATTCAACGAATCCCAGATTGAAAATATTCCAGAAAATTTGCACCTGTACCGAACATGTACAGACTTTTTTTCTTGTCATTATTTCCTAAAAATACAGTTTAACAATGATTTATACAGTATTTACACTGAATGAGGTATTATAAGCAATCTAGAGATGATTTCATGTATATGGGAGGATATGCATAGGTTAGATGCAAATATGCAAATACTATGCCATTTGAACCAGGAACTGGAGCATTCATGGAGTTTGGTATCTGTGGGAGGTGCTGGAACCAATTCCCTTCAGATACTGAGGGATGACTGTACTTGTAAGTACACCAAGCATAGAAATATTTGGAAGATGTGCCTTTTTGCCTGTCCCGGTGAGATGGGGGTTGCTTAGGGAGTCTGCCCTTGGCTCTGATATAACCTTACCCTTAACACTGTGTTATTAAACCTCCCCCCAATGCTACCTCTTCAGGCAAGCTAGTCATTAAAGACCACAATGAGCCAATTGTTTTGCGAACCCGGCACATCCTGATTGACAACGGAGGAGAGCTGCATGCTGGGAGTGCCCTCTGCCCTTTCCAGGGCAATTTCACCATCATTTTGTATGGAAGGTGCGTAGACCACTCCTACAGATCAAATGCCACCCATGGATCTGACAAGAGGGAGGCTTTCCAAGACTGAGAGAGAGGCAAGAGGGCAAGACTTGCCTGTAAGATAGGAATCATTCTGTCCTGCCAGATGGGGATCATGAACAAGACAGACATGGTGATTTGGGAGAGCTGAAGTCCATGAGGCATGTTATTTATAGTGGCCTGGATGCTATACTTGTTTTAGAGATGGGTCTGCCAGCCTTTCAGCTATCTTCCAATCATATCATGTTCAGGGAGGCTCTGCAAGTGTTTATATAATAGGCTACGATGGACAAGATACAGGAAAATTCCAAGTGGTACTTGCCCCCTGGCTGTGTTCCCTCTTTAAACAATTGAGAGTGCTAAGAAGTGAGAGCCAGGAATGCACAAAGGTATGCAGTTCATGTCCAGGTGATTCTGCATCTGATATGGACCAAAATACAAAACACTTAGAACTGAATGGAAGACGTGCCAACCTGTGAACTAATAATTGGCACTTCTGCTTGGCCCTGAGGGCTTTATTTTGGTCTGGCTTAGGAAGATTGGGTTGCTAATGTTTTTGTTGTTATTGTTGTTGTTGCTTTGAGATGGAGTCTTGCTCTGTGGCCCAGGCTGGAGGGCAGTGGCATGATCTCAACTTACCACAACCTCTGCTTCCTGGTTCAAGCAATTCTGGTGCCTCAACCTCCCAAATACCTGGAACTACAGGCGTGTTCCACCACACCTGGCTGATTCTTATATTTTTAGAAGAGATGGAGTTTCACCATGTTGGCCAGGCAGGTCTTGAACTCCTGACCTCAAGTGGTCTGCCCGCCTCGGCCTCTCAACATGCTGGGATTACAGGCATGACCCACCATGCCCTGCCGCTAGTGTTATTTTTGCTGACCTTAGGTGATAAAAGTGTAATTGGCTCTATGGTGGCTATGGTGGGGAGTCAGGGAGCTGAGCTGTGACTCCTAGGTTCCCTCTGGGTTCAGTATCCAGTAAAAGAGATGTGTCAGCCAACTTTGGGGAGCTGTTTTCTCTTGCAGGGCTGATGAAGGTATTCAGCCAGATCCTTACTATGGTCTGAAGTACATTGGGGTCGGTAGAGGAGGCACTCTTGAGTTGCATGGACAGAAAAAGCTCTCCTGGACATTTCTGAACAAGACCCTTCACCCAGGTGGCATGGCAGAAGGAGGCTATTTTTTTGAAAGAAGCTGGGGCCACCGTGGAGTTATTGTTCACGTCATCGACCCCAAATCAGGCACAGTCATCCATTCTGACCGGTAAGGTTTGCCTTCACTTAAACGTATACTCATTCATTCAAAGTACGCTTATTGAGTGTGCTTCCTGGCCAGGTGCTGCTCTAGGTGCTGGGAGAACAGCATGAATGAAACAGACGGAAATCCCTGCCTTCAAGGAGTTCTGTCCTTCCCCAGGCATTGGCCCAGTGATGCTGAACTGAAGAGGAGCAAGCATACACACATACGTACACATAACGTAGTTTCAGATTGTGATAATTGGTAGTAAGTGGGAAAAAAGACAGAGTGAGATGCTAGAGTGTAACTAGGGAAGACCACTTTGGATAGGGTGGTCAGGGAAAGGCAGTGTAAGGACGCAACATGTGAGCTGAGAAATGAAGGGTGAGGCTATGTCAGGGAAAGAGTGTTCAAGAGAGAGAACAAGTGCAGAAGGCCAGAGGTATGAAAGGGCATGACATTCTCAAATGAAGGAAAGGCCATTAGAGTGGTGGGAGCACTGCGAGTGGCGCAAGAGCAGCACGCAGTCACTTGGAAGTTACAAATGGGGATGGGACAGGACCTCGGAGGCCATGATAAGGAGGTGGGTTTTCTTCTAAGTGGGATGCAAAGTCACTGAAAGGCATTAAGAAGAGCGTGAGCTGATTTAAAAGAACTTTCTGGCTGCTATGTAGAGAATGGTTTTAATTGTGGAGGCAAAAGCAAAGACGGTGCAGAGGGTTAGGAAGCTTCTGCTGTGGTCTAGGCAAGACATGGCAGTGGTGAGACCCAAAAGGAGTGACGGTTAGTGGATGTACCTGTGAGATGTTTGGAAGGCAGCATGGGCAGGGGTAAGCTGGCAGATTCTGCCAAGGCTGGACCTTCCCTGCAATCCCAGGGGCTCTCATCCTGGCCCTTCAGAGGGAAGGACAGAGGTGTGGTAGACAAGCAGAGACAGAGCAATCCTGGGGCTGCTGGGGGAGCGAGACAGGCATTCCTCAAGAATTCCCAAGCTGTGGGTGTCACCATGAAGGCAGCAGGAGCCAGCTGTGGTCAGGGACAGGGTGGGCAGGAGCTGAAGTGCCTGCTGGTGCTCACAGACACCCAACATTGCTGGTAAACATTAGTACCTTTAATAGTCACTGGACTTTCTCCCCGCAAAACACTGTTCATCACTTTACCTGTCAAATATATTCAATCTTCATCAAAATTCTGTGAGGCAGGTTCTGTTATTATCCACCTTATACAGATGAAAGCACTGAGGCTCACAGGGCTAAATTTACTCAGTCACAAGGTTGGAACGTGTTGGAAATGGGATTCAAACCCAGGTGTGCCTGTATTGCCTCCATGGGCTGCCTAGTGACAGCCATTTGCCTTGCCCTGAGACTGAGCAAGGTTGAGCCCACAGGAAACAGCTGACGCCTTGATTGACACAAAGTATGTCAGGGAGCCCCTGCCTTCATACTAGAGAGGATGGCCTCTTCAATTGTGTGCTGATCTTTTTGGTGCTGTTTCTTAAGTACAACACTGTTACTTGCAGAGATCTAACTTAAAGTTTATTTACTGACCTGTTAATGAGAAGTGATTTGGACAGATGCTGTGGAGATGGCAAGGACAGAATGTCTGTTTGTTCCGAATATCTTTTACCTAAAGTATGTGTTGGAGATCTCAATAATCTGATAGATGAATGTGTATGAGTAAAGATATTAATAAGCACACATGCACGCACACACACACACACGTAAATGCAAGCAAAAGTCATCTGAGAAGGTCACTCAGAGAAGCAGGAACTTAGGTCAGCTCTTGAAAGGTAGTAGGTGTTTGATCAGGTAGAGAAAAGGTGGAAAGGAATGATGAAGACAGGAGTGGGTGGGTGAGGTGGTCACTGAGAAGCACTAGGCTTGTAGCAGGAGCTTCCTGGGGAAGGTCAGCGGAAGGTTAGGTGGGACTGGACCAGATTGTGCCACAGTTAGAAACAAGTGTGAGGACCCAGGAGCAGCTATCCAGCTACCACTGGTACCAACATTGTTTTTCTTTTCCAAAAACTTCCTTAGATTACTTTTCCAGATTCCTTTTAGAACTATTTTCCTTAAGTTCCAAGACATACTCTTTAGGAATTTCCACTGTAATTGCATAAAATCTTTATCCTTACATGGGGAAGAGTTTGAATCATTACAAAATTGTGTCTTTGCTTTGTAAATTATTCTCACCAGAAGTATAGACTTTTTGTGTGTGATTTGTATTTCATGAATATTTTATGTGCATGAGGGTAGGTTATCAGTCAATTTGGAGATTATTAGTTCTTGCTCTTATAAGAGATCTGCTGTCTAACATTGCACGATACTGTATAGTACACTTAAAATTTTAAGAGGGTGGATCTCAACGTAAGTGTTCTTACCACAATAAAGTAAAATAATTTTTATTTTATTAAATTATTAAATTAATTAATTTACTTTATTAAAAATTTATTAAATTAATAAAGTAAAATAATTTTTAAAAAGTAAACAGGAGAAAATAGCAATGCAACAACATTTACAATACTCAAATGTTATATGACTGCTAGTGTGTGAATCAAGATTACATTTTAATGATTCTAAGATGCATTATCATAAGAATCATTAACAGGTCAATAAATAAACTTTAAGTTGGATCTCTGCAAGTAACTCTCTGCAAGCTGCTCTAGGGGTGGGAGAAGGGATTTGGGATAGTCTCCATGTCATTTCCAAGAATTCTAGTACTGGTGTTTTAGTCTAGATCAGAGATATAAATTCCTAATGCCCTAGCTATCTGAACTATCTCCTAAAGTCAGGCTCTTGCAAGAGGCATGATCCTCTGCCTCCAGGATGAAAAGGGAACATCAAAAGGCCTAGACCTCAAGTATGTGACCCACTCAATATCCTGGAGCTTGAAGTCTTCACTGCTGCAATCATTTCTTTGGCATTTTACTTAGCGAATGAACATTATGGTCAAGTCATAACCCTTCTTCTTGGCTATCCCTGTATGGTATGCAAAATAATGAAACATGCTTGCTCTTTAAAGAAAAGGCTTCCTTCTTTAAGAATTGTAGCCCTGGAATCATCGGATAGCATGTTAGTTGTTGCAGCACAGACATGTGCTTAGAGTTCTCTGTTTTGGCGTCTGTCAAGACTATTCAGATCTCTTCTCTCTGCCCTTTTTAGGTTTGACACCTATAGATCCAAGAAAGAGAGTGAACGTCTGGTCCAGTATTTGAACGCGGTGCCCAATGGCAGGATCCTTTCTGTTGCAGTGAATGATGAAGGTTCTCGAAATCTGGATGACATGGCCAGGAAGGCAATGACCAAATTGGGAAGCAAACACTTCCTGCACCTTGGATTTAGGTACTGCCCCTCACTTCGGCTTCCACTGGGCTCTGGAACATTGAAGCCACCCTATCCCACTGAGAATTTACCTTTCCCATCTCCTCTCCCTATAGCCGTACCATCCTAAATGACCTGGTGGATACAGGCATTTGCATTTGACATCTGCATTTGGCATATTTGGGGATTGTTCTTAAAGAAAGCTTGTTTTTTTCTTACAAGCATAGTTCACTCAAAAAACACAAAAGCTCTGTGTTTATGTGAACTCATTCATTCAGCCAGCCACTTACAAAATATTAAGTGAGTATCCACTGTGTGTAAGAGCCATGCCTCCAATGCACAACTAATATTCATTTTCCCTTTCTTTGGCAAAGGGATCTTGTCATGGCTTGGGGATTGGCAGATAGTTTTTCAAAGATTATGTGAAATGTTTCTGCTGAGGCAAATGCCCAAGGAGAAGCAGCCCTTTGACATGTTCTAGTGTGTGTTTTGTTTGCCTTGGAGTGCAGCATCATGCCTATCATTGGCATGCACACACATTGGCACCAAGAGGACGCTGCTTGCCCCATAGTAAACACACCTTTAAAAAAAATTTCATTTAACTTAAAGTTCCGGGATGCATGTGCAGGATGTGCAGGTTTGTTACATAGGTAAACGTGTGCCGTGATGGTTTTCTGCACCTATCAACCCATCGCCGGGGTATTAAGCCCAGCATCCATTAGCTATTTGTCCTGATCCTCTCCTTCCCTCTGCCCCCGCCCCTGCCAGGCCCCAGTGTGTGTTGTTCCCCTCCATGTGTCCATGGTAAGCATGCCTTTTCATCATGTTGAATCAAATCTCAGCTCAGTGGAAAGTTGAGGTTATCTGTCCCACGGCTATTTAGAGATTATGATGCTCCCCACTTCAGCTTCCCGCATCTGGGAGCAAGATCAGAGGGAAGCCAGAGACTTTTCTGGGCTTGGAGCAAAGCAATTTTGCTGGCTGGGCAGAAATTCCCTGGGCAAGGGAGGGGTGCTCCAGGTTCCAGAGTGCATTCTCCGACAGCCCAGAGACTACTTCTTCTGGATGGGAAACTCAAGCAGGAAACTTAAGCAGCCAAAGATGACAATGATACCTTGGCATTGCAAGTCTCCTTTGTTAGCAAACACTAAGTGCACTTCCATTCTGTTGTTTTATAAACCAAAAGGCCAGTTTATTAATTTACAGTGAGAGTTAGAAACACCAGGAAGCTGACTACTTAGGGCCTCAGCAGAAGAAGAAAGTGGCTAAGGGCCCAAGATCTGGCATCCGGTGGCCTGAGTTTGAGTCTGGGTTGCACCTCCTAGGAGGTGTCACTGCAGGCAAGTGACTCATTCTCTTTGCCTGGTCCTGAGTCTGTAAAATAGGATATACCAGCAGCTATCTCAAAGGACTATGGGACAATTAAATGTGATAATATGAGCAAAATATTTTTCATCATGTCTGGCACAGAATAAGCACTCCATAAATGTTAACAACTATTTTCTCCTTATAAACAAGAGCCACTGGAAAGATGGGCACTCGCCATCTTTTGCTAGGGCGGTTCACATGGGCAAAGGAGATATGTAGGCAGGAATTACATGTCCATACCTCATTTGTATAGAGACATTCTTTGAGTGATAAACTTAAAGCATCGAAAATCAGTAGAAGAACTGAAACTTGGACCCTTCATTTGTTCACACATTCAGGAAATGATTATTGAACACATACTGGTGGGAGGTACTCGGTTAGACCAGGTGTCCTGAGCTCTCGGGGGAAGGCAGGAATGAATGGAAATTGGTGACGGGGCATGAGAGAGCAACAGAGCGGGCAAGTGGAATTTAGTGCAGATGAACACATGAGGATGAGACCAAGAAAGTTCCCATAGAGAGATCAGCAGCTTCGGAGGCCCAGGGGCAAAAGTATGCCTCTCCCAAAGAAGGTGGGGATGGTCAGGCAGTGGCAGTATATGAGAGAGGGCAAGGGATGAGACGTGAGGCTGGAGGAGGGCGGGAGCAGAGGACCTTCGATTCTGTGCCAAGGAGCTTGGATTTTATCCAAAGGGCAATGGGGAACTACTGAAGGATTTAAGCAGGAAAGTGGACAGTCAAATCCCCAACCTCAGTTAAACACCGTTCAATAGTGACTCATTTTCCAAGACAAGAGATCAAAACAAGAATAATGAGAGCTATTCAGCACCAAAATCGATTGATGGCTTATAGTAAGAGAGGGCTACTGTAGGGGAGGAAAACCTCTTTCCTTCTACTCTTCTAAGTTCTTGGCTGGAGCACCTGCAACAAATCACTGATTAACAGGAGAAAAGCACACAAATGTAGTAAGTTTTACACAACACAGGAGCCTTCATAAGGAAACAAGGACCCAAAGAAACAGTTAAACCTGAGTATCTGTACACGAGGTTTGATGAAGTGGAGAGCTGTGGGAAAATGTGGTAGGACAAGGGGCTTGAGTTAAGCACAGTAAACAGGGGAAACTTAGCAAGGTCTCCGTTCCTTCAGTTTCCTCTTGGCTTCCTTCTGTGTTTGGGGATAAGGATGATCTTTTTCTCAGAATAAGGAAGGCCCTCTCACATAAAGGTCTTAGACCTGCTTCAGGGGAAAGTCAGAAACTCCTTCCTGCCATTTCACAAATTCCTTGAGCTTGAAATATTAAATATGCCAAGTTGCCATTTTGGGGGGTAGCATGTCCTGAACCCCATTACTGCATTAGGCATTATGCAAAATGCCTAAAACAAAATGGGGTAAGAAAACCTTCCTGCCCTAAAGCAGCACGTGCTTTCATGGAGCAAAGATGGATGTACAATTTTTGAAAACCTTAAACCGTTTTTTGCTTCCCTCCCCATTAAGAAGAAGAGCGATTTCTCTCCTTTCCACGGCCCAAGGCAGATGGCTAGGGTAGTCAGTCACGTTAGCCTCTGGTATTTTCCTCGAGCTCAACTCTAGGGGAGCTGAGCATGAGAGAAACAACCTTTCTCTCTTGGAACATGTTTTCCTGAAGGTATCCAAGCACTTGCTTCAGGACATAATTGAGCTTGGCGGGAGGTATGGTAGGTCTGTTGGCTTGTTTGTTTATTTGTGATTCATACTCCCATCTTCTGCCAGAATGGAGCTGAAGAGACTCACAGGGAGCAAACATCAGGCAGGCCAGCGAGCGAGGAAGCCCAGAGGAGTGCTTGCAAAGAAAGGTGCTTCTTCTGGAGAAGAGAAGCCCAGCAAGTGAATGAATTTCCCCCAAACAGCAGGGAGGGACCCTCTTCCACCTGATGCTGCTTCAACTCTGTTCCATCCCCCCACACCCTGTGCAGGTTCAGACTCATGCAGAACTTTACTTTTTGTTACTTGTTTCTTTTTTTCAGACACCCTTGGAGTTTTCTAACTGTGAAAGGAAATCCATCTTCTTCAGTGGAAGACCATATTGAATATCATGGTAATACATAGCTGGCTGGAGGCCTGATTCCCTCCAGTGTCTCTCTGACCAAGAGGTGCAGGGCTTTTCTGAACAGCTCACTTTTCTCTGAGCATGATTGTCCAGCTCCCAATGCCTAGATGAGTGAGTGGCCACTTAACTGGCCACCTTACATGGAAGTGGCAAAGGCCAATGCTGGCCAAAGATCCATCACTTGCGATAATATTTACCTTTTCATGGAAATCTTCACTGACTTAATCTAAAACCTAGAATTGGCATAGAAAAGATAAGAACGGAGATAGAGCCAGCAGGGTTGGTACTTTAAGAGCTAAAACGAGGCCGGGTGTGGTGGTTCACACTTGTAATCCCAGCATTTGGAAAGGCTGAGGCAGGTGGATCACTTGAGATGAGGAGTTCGAGACCACCCTAGCCAATATGGTAAAACCCTGTCTCTACTAAAAATACAAAAAAAAAAAATTAGCCAGGCATGGTGGCGGGTGCCTGCAGTCCCAGCTACTTGGGAGGAGGTCGCACCACTGCACTCCAGCCTGGGTGACAGAGAGAGACCCCGTCTCAAAAAAATAAAAAATAAAAAATAAGAAGAGCTAAAACAATACTTTAGATGGGCTTTCAGGACACAGTGGTAGCCTCCTTTGCCCAGCAAAGGCTGTGGGAAGCGCTGCAGTTCTAATGCCAAGGAAGAATTCAGACCGTGAGACACGCTGGAGTTCTACAATCTGAATTCATTGGGAGGCTGGAACTAAACTGTCAAAACTGAAGCAAAAGAATGGATGATAATCTGCTTCCCAAGTGAATGAATGTCCTGATTTTCTTTTATCTACTTAAAAAAATTTTTTTAAAGAACTGAGTCAATGTCCATGTGTGTAGGGGGATTTCCTTGCCTTGGAATCATAGCTTTTTGAATTTGGGGGTCTATCCAGCTCCTAAAGGGTCTGGTTTCTCTGACAGGACATCGAGGCTCTGCTGCTGCCCGGGTATTCAAATTGTTCCAGACCGAGCATGGAGAATATTTCAATGTTTCTTTGTCCAGCGAGTGGGTTCAAGGTGAGGAGTTTCAGACAATTTGGTGACCCCTAAGAGTGGGATAGAAGACCAGAAATCACTGTCTTTTGCAGAACTAGGATTTATCTCTTGTACCAGTAGGACCACTTTAATTTTTGCAGAATCAACTAAAAATGTGCAACCAAACGTTGTCTTTAATTAGTCAAGCCACTTTAGCCCATAGCCCAGAAGGATGTTGTCCTCTGGCTAAGATTTCAGTTTCACCTCAGTCAGGGTCTGTGGCATTCAGCTTAGTTCACAGAATATCTTTGATGTGGCAGGCAATGGCACTGAACAGGAAATGCAGATAGGAATAGAACCTGCCCTTCAAATAGCCCACACTCAAGGACTACAGAAAGCAGCAATCCTAGTTGCAGTCCTTGGATAATGGGTTTACAGACGGACTTTCTTTCTTTTCTCTTGGTTTATTTGCTTTTGCAATAACAAAGAATATAAATTGCTTTTATAAAAGTAAGAAACTCATTAAGAGAAACTCATTTTTTAATTAAAACGTGGGAGTGTAGGCAGATTGATTAGAACCATCCATGCCCCAGCCTGGTGCAACCACAGACAGATAATATTCAGTTCCCATGGTACTGAGGACGCTTGGAGACACACTGAGTGTGACTTGCCCTCACAGGCAACCTCCTGTCTGACTGTGCTGTTTGCTTTCTGCCTAGATGTGGAGTGGACGGAGTGGTTCGATCATGATAAAGCATCTCAGACTAAAGGTGGGGATAAAATTTCAGACCTCTGGAAAGCTCACCCAGGAAAAATCTGCAATCGTCCCATTGATATACAGGTACCAAACTCACAGCAAAAATAGAAAATAGAAACGTGTTGTTTTGAAGAGGACTCTATAGATCACAGACATTCTTGCCACTTGCGTGCTGTGATTCTCATGGCCCTCCTGTGAGGTAGGTCAGTCAAAGAGTACTGTTCCCACTTTAGAGACTGAAGCAGAGGCTTACTATCTGCCCAAAAACCAGGGCTCAGATTCTCTCCTGGGTCCAGCTTCCGAGTTCCTTCTCTTTAACTTGCTTCTTCAGCCATGGCTGAGTGTGCCCCCACCACAGGGATGGGTTTGGCCTCCCCAGCCTCACTTCCCAGTCAATTTCCTTAGGGACCTTGAGTGCACAGGATGCAGCTAGGATTTGGGGTGCAGGCCAGGCCAGCCCAGATGTAGAACACACGCACAGCCTTGTTCTCAACTGAGCTAAATCAAAGCCAGCATTCATAGAATGGACAGTGTTTGCTCAAAATCTTCATTGGAGTTAATTCCATCTGAAGGGGACCTTGATGTTCTCAGTTGGCCCCATCCATCAAGAAAGTGTTGAGTAAATACACAGGCCTCACCATTCACCAGCTGAGCCAGTGGGATACTGGGCTTTGGGAACAACAGGAGAGACAGGAGAAATAGGCAAGGTAAGTGAGATTTATTTCCTTATGTCCAGTCTCATTCCAAGACAAGATTTGAGGCTGCTTAAATGCTTGATAGAGAATTAGAAGTCATTTGAGCTGGGCTCAGTGGATCATGCCTGTAATCCCAGCACTTTGGGAGGCTGTGGGGAGATCACTTGAGGTCAGGAGTTAGAGACCAGCCTGGTCAGTATGGTGAAACCCCTCTCGACTAAAAATATGAAAAAAAAAAAAATTAGCTTGGTGTGGTGGCAGGTGCCTGTAGTCCCAGCTACTCAGGGGTCTGAGGCAGGAGAATTGCTTAAAGCTAGGAGGTGGAGGTTGCAGTGAGCTGAGATCACATCACTGCACTCCAGTCTGGGTGACAGAGCAAGACTCCGACTAAAAAAAAAAAAAAAAAAAGGCATTTGAGAAAGGCCATTTCCACCCGTTTTATCCTCCTTCAGCCAATAAAAAGAGCTACCACATTTGTACAACACTTTTTCCTAGAATATCAAAGCTCACATCCCAGGTCAGCTTGAGTCCCAGGCCATCTGTCTGTGCTTTCACCCCGCCACACCATCCTGATCAGAACTTCTGCCCTCTGTCTTGCATTGTAGGAAGGAGCCCTTGTCCAAGGGAGGAGCCTCTGTACTGCACTTAGCAAAGGCTGAGGAAAACTTTCTCATTATTTGGCTAAGGCTATTCCCTTCACATGGCTTCAATGTTATTGAGAAGGATTTACCCAGATTAAGTTTCAAGTTGCAGATTCTCCTTGGGTCCAACAGAATCAAAAAGCACTGATCCCCCACAGCACATTCTTTCCAGATTTAATTTTAATTTTCTCTCGTAACCTTGAATGTTCCAGCTTTAATTCTGAAATAGCCATAATCTTATCCCTCCAGTTCACTTGACCACAGGAAGTCTAGCTCTTTACCAACCTCCCCTCTCCAAATACTTCTGGAAATGCTCAAGGAATGCTTACGTGGTCTACAAATCTTTCCCGGTGTTTGCTCTGCCAGTTGTCTGGCTCCAGACATTGTTGATTGGAAGACCACCTCTCGGTGCCAGGAAAACAGCATTCCTTAGACATTCTCCACTCTTGCATTTACTTTGCTCCCAGCACAGACACAGGCCCTTCCTTGAATGTCCCAAAACACAATTAAACCCAGGCTGAGAGCTCCGAAAGCCAAGACCCTTCATAGGGACCCAACCCTACACTCTATAGCTATTAGTCCATATTTCAAGGCCTAGTTTTCTTCCAACAAAAAGAGTTCCCTTGACAATACATTCCCCATGTTCGAGTTCTCCATTATTTGAGGTTCAAAGAATAGAAGATCCAACAGCAGTGTGGTCCCCTTACTCAGAAGCTTAGGAAAGTCTTCCCACAATGAAAGCATTCAGAACTCCCAATTCCATAATAAGACCTTTGGCTTTTTCTTGGCAAAACCAAGGTCTATTGAGATGGTCATCTAAGAGGTAAGAGTCATGTGCCTCCAAGGGTGAATTCAAACCTCCATCTCTACCAACGAGAAGATGTTGTCATGCTGGAAAGGTCAGTCTTACTCCTAATTCTCGCCACCAATCTTTAATCAATGGTCATCCCCAGACTTAGCTAGAGCATCTCTTCATACTCATCAAAGGTAAAAATGGTGATACAGAATATGCTCCTGGATGTTTCCAAGGCCAGAAAAACAAAGCCAGTCTTGTTTATGGTCACAAGAGGTGAGAGAAGCAGGATCTCCTCCTTTTTAGCAGGTGACAAACGCATCAGCCAAAAGCTAAATGACCTAGTTAATTAACCCAGGGAGAGACTAAGATGAAACAGAACTTTCCACATGCTCATTTTTGCCACTATTGCAAAAATGCAGTTTTTCTCTGGTCACCTGGTGCCTCTCACCTCCCCAGTCCCTGAGCTCTTACGTGCTCCTCTTCCTGCTTGTGTCTGCCCCCAGTGCCCAACTCCGTGTCATACACAGTGGGTCCCGGGATACCTGCCATGCACTGACATAGCCAGATCCTCTGGGCCAGGGAGTGTCAAGGACATTTGCAACCTAGGCAAGATTGGAGGAGGCAGGTTGGGAAGAAAGGGGAAGCAGCAAGACTGCACAGTTGACCTTAAGAAAAGCTTTTCCAAGATCTGATATTTTGTGATTCTGAAAAAAATAATAATAACAAAAACACACTGTTTCTATGTCTTGCCCTTCGTTCAGTTCTCCTTGGCTGAAAATTCTCTTGCCTCCCACCTTCTCTCTTAAAACCCAGCCACCCTTCGAGGCCAGTGGGATCTACTGGACTCAGATTTCCTTGGGGACATCAGGCAGTCTGTGTGTTCCCCACAGCAGCTGGTGCAGTGGCTAGAGGTCGGCCTGATGGTAATGAAAACATATTTTGAAGTCAGAGAGATCTAAGCCTGCCAGAGAGATCACAGCTCTACCACTTGTGAGGTTTGGCATATCAGCAAGTGAGGTGCCCACAGTGCAAAATTTAAGGCAGCCCGCTCCCTCCAGTGCCAACTCAATACTTGCATGACCCCAAGAGTGGGTGCTGCCTTAAATTTTGTGTCCTGGGTACCTCACTCACAGTCTTGTTACTTAGTGCCTCAGTTTCCTCACAGTAAAAATAGGGCTAATAATTGTTTCCTCATGGGCATATTTTGTGGATTCAGTGCAGTGAAGTGTGCAAACCGAAAAGTGGCCCACACATTTTTTATTATTTAAAATTAATTTATCGGCTGGACACAGTGGCCCATGCCTGTAATCCAAGCACTTTGGGCGGCCAAGGTGGGTGGATCAATTGAGGTTAAGAGTTTGAGACCAGCCGGGCGCGGTGGCTCACGCCTGTAATCCCAGCACTTTGAGAGGCCGAGGCGGGCGGATCACGAGGTCAGGAGATCGAGACCATCCTGGCTAACACGGTGAAACCCCATCTCTACTAAAAATACAAAAAATTAGCCGGGCGTGGTGGTGGGCGCCTGTAGTCCCAGCTACTCGGAGGCTGAGGCAGGAGAATGGCGTGAACCCAGGAGGTGGAGCTTGCAGTGAGCCGACATGGTGCCACTGCACTCCAGCCTGGGTGACAAAGTGAGACTCCGTCTAAAAAAAAAAAAAAAAAAAAAGAGTTTGAGACCAGCCTGGCCAACCTGGTGAAACCCTATCTCTACTAAAAACACAAAAATTAGCTGGGTGTGGTGGCGGGTGCCTGTAATGCCAGCCACTCGGCAGGCTGAGGTGGGAGAATCGCTTGAACCTGAGAGGTGGAGGTTGCAGTGAGTTGAGATGGCGCCATTGTACTCCAGCCTGAGCAACAGAGTGAGGCTCCGTCTCAAAATAAATAAATAAATAAATGAAATGAAATAAAATAAAATAAAATAAAACAAAATTATTAGTTATAATATTGATAATTATTTTCTTACTAATTATTATTACCAGGAATAATAATAAACTCAAGTCTACTTAAAGATCTGTTTCTCTGAATGACGATGGATTCCCTTTTCCTCTTTTCATCCAAAACTGAGGTCATTCTTCAGGTTAGAAAAAGGAAAAAAAGAAAAAGCAGCAGAATTGAGTAAATGTTCTCCTGGAATTATTGTTGGATATTGCACCTGGAAAAAATCTCCAGCTCCCTTCGATGATGTTTCCAGGCTCAGTTCTCAATCTTACGGGGTCTCCCATTGAAGAACATGCTAGCCTCAGGGGAAAATGTCAGGAGGCCAGAGGAGCTGGGCTTACCTTAACTGACCTTGAGCTTACATCTGAACCCCATCAGCACTGACCTCCGTCTAAAAAGCAAGTTTGCAACCCCTGTCTCTCTGGCTGCTGCAGAGACCACCTGAGATAGTGGGTGTGAGTGTGTTTTTGCAGGAAATGACTGAGTTTTAATTGTGGCTGAACTCACATCCACATGGCTCTTCTTCCAAGCCAAAGATAACGGATCTGCTGGGTTTAAAACAATGTTTCCTAAAAAGTCTCCTCTTTTTTTTTTTTTTTTTTTTTTGATCGGCTATACTTTCCTTCCTTATTACCCCAGTCTGGTCCCTTTGGTCTCTATGCCAAAGATGACAGCAGCTACAGCCCTTGCTCTAAATTGCATGTCTCTGAATGATAGTCACGGTCAGGATGCAGACACACCCTGGCTCTGGGATGGGCCCCAGCTGGCAGGGATCGTGCCCTCCTGGGAGCCTGCTCCCTAAATTCTCCACCTGGCCTTGTGGTGGCTCACCAGCCAGCCCTCATCCACTGAGACCTCACTCTGTGCCAGGCCCTGGGCTGAATGCTGGGGACAAGGGGGCAGAAACCAGCTCCTTGCCCTCCCAGAGCCCACCATGTGGTGGGAGGAGGCAGACATTTGAACAAAAGACATTAGGTGGCTTCCGCCTTAGGGCAAGAGTGGATGGGGCTTAGAAGTGTTGCGTTGTAGTTACATAAGTCTGGGTTCAAGTTTTAGCTCTGCCACCTACTGACTTTGTGATCCAGGGTAAGTGACTGAACCTCTCTTAGGATGAGTTTCCTTATCTATAAAAGTAACAGCAGCCTCATAGTTTTGCTATGAAGATGAAATGAAATAATATAGGTAAACATCTAGCTTTATAACTACACAAGTGGTTCTCAAACTTTCTTGCCCATTAGAATCACCTGGGCAACTTTTAAAAGTCCAGATTCCATGCTGCACCCCAGACACAATCAAATCTGAGACTCCAAGGATGGGGACTGGGCATGAATATTTTTTAAAGACTCCTCCCCAGGGGATGTGGAACCATGTTTGGCCGCTGTTCATGGTGCTGGTAGAGGTGGTGCAAACTGTAAAAAGTGGCCAGCCCAGAGCCTAGAAGAGTGGTTACTTATTGTAGATGCTCCATAAAATGTTCACCCAGCCATAAGCAGTAGATCACTGGTTTCAATATTGAGTACTGTAGGACCTCAAGCCAGGCATTTATCTATTCCAAGACTTTAGGCTGTCTTTCTCATAACAAAAGTGATGGGGGCAATCATTGGGATAATCATCTCAGGCAGTTGTAAATAGTGTTGCAGCAGGGACAATTTTAGACCTCTGAGTATATGTTTAGAACATTAATCATCACCTTCCTTCTTTATAAAAAAATTGACTTTGCTCTGTAATTTCTGTGTCATTCCCAGGCCACTACAATGGATGGAGTTAACCTCAGCACCGAGGTTGTCTACAAAAAAGGCCAGGATTATAGGTTTGCTTGCTATGACCGGGGCAGAGCCTGCCGGAGCTACCGTGTACGGTTCCTCTGTGGGAAGCCTGGTAAGCAGCCCCTTGTCGGGGATGCAGATGCAACTATGGCTCGGTTTCTTGAACTGGCAGCTATGCAGGCAACCTCCAGACATCTCAGTGAGACAGTACTCCCAAAGGAGAGCACTTTTGTGACACAGGAGCAGTGGGAGGATCCTTGGAGTTGGCAGGAGACAGCAGAACCCCACCCCGCCCATAAGCCTTTCAGGAAAAGGAAGGGCCTGGTCCAAGACAGTCAACGTACAGATGGACAGAGCTGTCCTCCCCTGCAGAGATGTGCAGCTCTTTGCCTCTTTGGGTGCTATTATTTTAAACCCAGTTCCTAAGGTGCTTGTTAGAAGAGATTGGAAATGGTCGGGTTGTTCTCAGAGGCACTTGGCCATCTCCAGAAGGCAGTCATTAGGAATGAAAGTTTAGGGGGAGAGGTTTATGGCAACTGAAAATAATAGTTGAGAGGAACTATATTTGTTTTACATCTTGAGCAAAGTGGGTGGGGTGAGGCAGCCACATTTAACTCCAGCTAAGAAGTTAGTGGAAAATTCCCCTGCCCAGAGCTAATGAATGGCTCTTTTCTGGTAGGGTTTTTGTTGACTTCAAAAACCTTTACCAAGAGTGGGATGGAGCAAGCTAGTGATTTGGGTTTTGGATAGGCAAACCTGGCATTTAGTTATTTATGGAGGGGAAGGGCAAAAAGAGATAGCCAAAAGTTTGCCAAGGGCAAAGGCCTCTATCTCAGTCTTTCCTGTTTTGGGTTACAGTGAGGCCCAAACTCACAGTCACCATTGACACCAATGTGAACAGCACCATTCTGAACCTGGAGGATAATGTACAGTCATGGAAGCCTGGAGATACCTTGGTCATTGCCAGTACTGATTACTCCATGTACCAGGCAGAAGAGTTCCAGGTTCTTCCCTGCAGATCCTGTGCTCCCAACCAGGTCAAAGTGGCAGGTAGGACTTTTACTAACCCCTTCGTAGACTGGATCAATCTGAAAATTGTTAGGCTTAAAGTAAAGTGAAGTTACAACAAATCTGTATCAGTCAGCTATGGCTGTAATAATGCTGCGTAACAAAAAAATCTTAAAATCTCGTGACAAGTCTTTATTTCTTACTCATGCATCTACAGGTTGTCTAGGGTTCAGCTTCTCTAGACTGAGCCTGACTCCAGGTTGAGAGTTGGGTTCAAGTCACTTCCATATGACTCCCATTCTTCCCAAAACATGTTCTTCTCATGGGGGAGGTTGCAGACTCCTAGTGGTGAGCAGAAACACAGAACTCTTAAGGCCTAGGCTCAAAGATGGCACATTCTCACACTCACATTCCACTGGCTAAAGTAAATCACATGGTAAAGCACAACACAAAGAGGCTAGGGAAGCATATGTCTCTCATCAAGTTTGAGGGGGAGGAAGTGAATATTTGTTAGACAATTATTCAATCTACTACAAAATTTTTAATCTCTTCTATCTGTGTATTTGGGGTTTTTCTTTTACTTCTCCTAAATCTTGATTTAGATATCCTGTAACTTATGTTATGTGAGGTTACTGGAATCACAGATTGTTAAAGGTAAAAAGAGACTTCAAATATAATCCAGGTCAATTATTCTTAGTAGAGGGAGTTATGTATCAATTAGAGTTCTTTGGTTGTAAGCAACAGAATCCAACTTGACTATCTTAAGCAAAACAGGAATTTACTGAGAGGCCATTCAACTAATTGGAGAACTAAAGGAAAAGCTGAATAACTAACCTCCAAAAGGACAGGGAACAGGGTAGCTTCTGGGATCTGGGTAGCAGGAACTAATGGACTGCATCCTTAAGGCATCATCTTTAAGAACCATGCTTAGGCCCTGGGACACAGTGCTCAAAAGTCACCTTCCAGGGAGAGAGCATCTGCTTGGGCTGGTGGCTTGTGTGCTCACCCTTTGGCTAGGAAAGACAAAAACCATCATTGAAAGTTCTTCTAAGACTGCATCAAAGGGATAAATGGCTGTTCCCCAAAGGAAAATTGGTATGTATTACCAGAAGAAAGGGGAATCAACATGTAAGGGGCGTTAAAAATATCACATGCTACAGGACCATAGCACCTGGAGGAGTATTATAATATGGGGTTGGGAGAAAGCCCATGGATTGAGAAAGCGTATCCAATATACTCACCAATATACTCACCATATCTACTATTTTGGAAACAAACCCACAGAACATAAAATTCAACACAATCTTTTTGGCTGCCTGAGATGTGCTTGTGGAAGAATCTGTGGTGGCAAAGTTTAAAAAATCCGAGAACATTGATGGAATTCAGTCCTCTTATCTCACTCATAGGGGAAGTGGATCCTAGAGGTCATGTGGTGGAGACAGTCCACAAACAATGTGGCTGTGATGTCAGCGTGCCCACCTTACACTTCAGAACCTGAAAAAGAAGGCTTACGTGTTTTTGAGGCAGGTGGTAATTTGGTGAGTGTAGCTAAAGAGAGGGAAAGAAACAGCAGCTTGTGGGTAGAGGCCGAGATGACTAGACATTTGTTCCTTGACAAAGTAGCAGAGTCTGCTTTTTAAAATGACAGTGTTTGAACCCCTACATTATTTGCAAAAGGTTTTGGGGTATCTTACCATAAACACAGTCCAAGTAAATCTGGCAACGAAGGTAAAAAAGATGGAAGGAGAATAAATTCAGCAAAACCAGAGGGGGAGGTGACTAAGATTAGCGGAAGAGCAGAAGATACTAAAATAGACAATAAACTTTATCTCTGAGCTCCTTGGCAGCCAGAGCAAAGAAAGAAACTTCACCAATTACTTAACCATCATCCACTGAAAGGAAGGCAACAAGGAGCCCAGAAGACCAAGAGGGACAACTTTCTCTTAGTTTTGAGCCACTGAGGAATTTGCCACAAGGGTTTTCATAAGAAAGATATTCACAACAATGTGAGCAGCAATGCTGGCAGCAGTTTTATGCAAAGATGCCCTCTGTGCGGCTATTTGCAGTTTGACTCCTCATAGTAGATGGGGACATGTTGTTGGTCACATTCTCTAAAGACGTTTTGAAGAAGACATTTTTGGCTTGGGTTTTGTTTGGCAGAGGCAGAATAGAATAAAAATGTGGGCTTTGGAACCAGACATCCGGGATTTGGGTTCCAGGAATGCCAGTTATTTGCTGTATGACCTTAGACAATTACATAATCTTTCTTTATGTCAGCTTCCTCATCTGTAAAATGGAGATAATGATCTTGACTACTTCATGGGATTATTGTGAGGATTAAAGGAGTTCGTATATGTGAGGCACTTATAATATTGCCTAGCACACAGTAAGTGCTTAATGAGTGTTAGCTCTTATTATTACCATTAGGTGCAATAATTTAGCAACTATGCTTAAAGATGGGAAAGGAGGAAGGGGCGTGGCTAACAGCAATTTATACCAATTCTGCTCCTTTGGGACATGCAGGTAGTGGGTGTTGTAGTGAGAGGGAAACAAACTATTTCTATCATTATTATTATTGTTATTACTTTATAGAGACAGAGCCTCACTATGTTGCCCAGGCTGTTCTCAAAATCCTGGGCTCAAGTGATCCTCCCCATTCAACCCTCCCAAAGTGCCGGGATTACAAGCATGAGTCACCACACCTGGCTATCATCATTATTAATGAACACCCGAGGTCTGTCATAGGCCTGCAGCTATTTCTGTGCATGTCTCCAGTGCTTCAAGGTGTGAGTGTGCATGTTGCACGCTTCCCCCACCCTTAGCCTGGGCAGGTGGCCTTGTCCCGCCCTTCCTCCACGAGGAGGTGGGCAGGAGCATTTCATCATGTATTCAACAAGCCATTAGAAAGCACATATAGGCCGGGCGTGGTGGCTCATGCCTGTAATCCCAGGACTTTGGGATGCTGAGGCAAATGGATCACAAGGTCAAGAGTTCGAGAGCAGCCTGGCCAACATGGTAAAACCCTGTCTCTACTAAAAATACAAAAATTAGCCAAGCATGGTGGCTTGTGCCTATAATCCCAGCTACTCAGGAGGCTGAGGCAGGAGAATCGCTTGAACCTGGGAGGCGGAGGTTGCAGTGAGCCAGGATCATGCCACTGCACAGAGTGAGACTCTGTCTCAAAAAAAAAAAAAAAAAGAAAAAAAAGAAAGGGAAAGGAAGGAAGGACGGAAGAAAGAAAGGAAGGAAGGAAGGAAACACATACAATGTGCCAAGCTTGTATACGGCATGGTGAGCAAGATAGATGTGTTCCCTGTCCTCAGGGAACCTGCAGTCCAGCAGTGAAGATAGATATCCACCAAAGTATTATTCCAATCAAAATAGAATTCCAAAATAGAATGATGACAACTGCTATCAAAGTGGGATATGGGAGGTGCTGGGAGTATAGAAAAGGGAGATTTGGCAAAGACAAACAGGCATGGGAGTCTTCCCAGAGGAATGAGTGACTGAGCTGAGACAGAATAGAAGCTACCTAGGGAGAAGTACTGTCAGAGGGGAACATAAAGTTGAGGGGTGCATGGTGTGTTCCAGCTACCAAAAGGCCAGAGTAGCTGAAGTGGAGAATGGGAGAGCTGCATGGGGCTTGAGAGAGAGGGTGGGGCCGTGGTGCAATTTGGGGCTTTATTCTGAGTGCACAGGGAAGTCACTGAAGGGCAGAAGCTTACTGGATTTCCCTTGGCAAGGAAAGACTGTCTAGATCTATGTTTATAGGAGGGTGTCAAGAGAAGCAAGTTCCTAATGATTGTTAAACCCTTGGGTCTTCACTGAATGACTATGTGTCACCCAGGGACCATTGTGAAGAAGCCTCTGGGAGGTCAGATGTCCTCCTGGACTCTTGGCAGGAGTGGCATTCAGACCATCTGAGCTAATGTCACTGTTCACTGTAAGATGATCCATGGGCCTGGGGTAGCGTTTGGGCTATTTAGGAGGGTGAAAGCCTAACTGTGAGCCTTTGCCTGCATGGAGGTGAGAGGGCGTTCTAGGGAGAGCTGCTCAGGGTTTCTTCAGACCAGTCCTCATTTGCACCCCAGGGTGGGTCACCCTGAGACCTGCATGGGTGGTCTCACTTTGAGCAGGTCCTAACAAGGCAACTGTGGTGCCAAGGGTGGCCCTGAGAATGGAGAACCTGTGTGCATCAAAGCATTTCTGCCTCAGCCTATGGTGGGGTTGGGGTGTCCATGGAGGAGAGCTGCTCTTCTTGATCACGTCTGACCACCAGGGTCAGCTGCTTCTGGAGGTCCCTGAAGGCTGGACAGAATGCAGGGGGGCAGCTCCAGGCCCCAAGTACCAAGCAGGAGAGGATAAGTGGAGAAGATGCTGCGCCCACCTCAACGCCCTCTATTTTCCTTGGGGTTAGCACTGCCTGTGCTTGTTTCCCCATTAGCCCCACCCCAGCCTACCTCCCCTCCCTTAAAGACATTCAGCTCGGAGCAGCCACCTCCTTTGCTTTGCCCGGGAGCTGTGGGGCCCCCATGAAAACAGCAGCTCCTGGTGAACAGCACCAGAAAAGCCCCAGGTAGGGGTTCATGTGTGTGAGTGTGTGAGAGAGTGTGTGTGTGTGTGTGTGTGTGTGTGTGTGTTGTGTCTGTCTGTTCTGGAGAGGCTCACATTCCTCCTATTCATCCCCAAGCCCATTCTCTGGCTCTCCATCTCCCCGTTGACAGGATCAAGGACTCCACCCGCTTCTCCCTTTTCTGTGAGCACCCCCACCCACCCAGCTGTCTCTTAGGCTTCTCTCCCTCAGGCTGGCTGCAGACAGGGACACAATCTATCTGGGTCCTCCTTCCTCATTGCTCCCAGATTTCATTCTACAGGACTGTTTGCATTTCCCTTAAGGACTTTCTGATAGGAAACAGATGGGGGTAACATAGTAATGAAAATGCATGAATCACCTAAAAAAAAATTTCAAAATTTTGTCAACCACAGTATGATTGCCAACACCTCACAGTGTGGCAGTTAGAACTCCCCTCCCTTGATTTTCTGCCCTGTTGTCTTTACCACCTCCCCACTTTGCCCGTGAACACCCCCCACATCTTTAAAGAATGCCGCTGTTAGCTAGAATTAACATGAATTTCGTTTTCTGTGATATTCCAAGTGCTTCACATAAACCATCTTGTTCACTCTTCACAACAACCTAATACAGTAGGGGCTACTGTTTTCTTCATGACTCAAATGAGGAAACTGAGCCATATGGTGGCCACCAGCCACATGTGGCTACTTAAATCTAAATTGGATTAAATTAAGTTAAAAATTCTATTCCTGGCCGGGCGCAGTGGCTCATGCTTGTAATCCCAACACTTTGGGAGGCCGAGGCGGGTGGATCACCTGAGGTCAGGAGGTCGAGACCAGCCTGGCCAACATGGTGAAACCCCGTCTCTACTAAAAATACAAAAATTAACCGGGTGCGGTGGCTGGCACCTAGAACCCCAGCTACTTAGGAGGCTGAAGCAGAAGAATTGCTTGAACCTGGGAGGCCGAGGTTGCAGTGAGCTGAGATCGTGTCATTGCACTCCAGCCTGGGGGACAAGAGCAAGATTTTGTCTAAAAAAAAAAAAA